>NW_027274190.1:0-124662 GCF_030028105.1 Mobula birostris | reverse complement strand
CCACAGGCACTATGAGGTATGATACACTGAAAACCCATCCATAGTCAAAGTGAGGTACAGTACAGTGAAAACCCCATCCACAGGCACACTGAGGTATGATACAGTGCAAAACCCACCCACAGGCACAGTGAGGTATGATATAGTGCAAAACCCATCCACAGGCACAGTGAGGTATGATACAGTGAAAACCCATTCACAGGCACAGTGAGGTATGATACAGTAAAAACCCCATCCACAGGCACAGTGAGGTATGATACAGTGAAAACCCATCCACAGGGACAGTGAGGTACAATACGGTGAAAACCCATCCACAGACACAGTGAGGTATGATACAGTGAAACCCATCCACAGACACAGTGAGATATGATACAGTAAAAAAAAACCTGTCCACAGACACAGTGAGGTATGATGCAGTGAAAAACCTGTCCACCGGCACAGTAGGTATGATACAGTGCAAAACCCATCCACAGGCACAGTGAAGTATGATACAGTGAAAACCCATCCACAGGCACAGTGAGGTATGATACAGTGAAAAACCTGTCCACAGGCAGAGTAAGGTATGATGCAGTGCAAAATATGTCCACAGGCACAGTGAGATCTGATACAGTGAAAAACACATCCACAGGCACTATGAGGTATGATACAGTGAAAACCATCCACAGGCACAGTGAGGTACAGTACAGTGAAAAACCCATCCACAGGCACAGTGAGATATGATACAGTGAAAAACCATCCACAGTCAAAGTGAGGTACAGTACAGTGGAAAACCCATCCACAGGCACAGTGAGGTATGATACCGTGAAAACCCATCCATAGTCAAAGTGAGGTACAGTACAGTGAAAAACCCATCCACAGGCACAGTGAGGTATGATACAGTGCAAAACCCACCCACAGGCACAGTGAGGTATGATATAGTGCAAAACCCATCCACAGGCACAGTGAGGTATGATACAGTGAAAACCCATCCACAGGCACAGTGAGGTATGATACAGTGAAAACCCATCCACAGGCACAGTGAGATCTGATACAGTGAAAAACCATCCACAGGCACAGTGAGATATGATACAGTAACAAACCCTGTCCACCGACACAGTGAGGTATGATACAGTGAAAACCCTTCCACAGACACACAAAGGTATGATACAGTGAAAACCCATCCACAGGCACAGTGAGGTATGATACAGTGAAAAAACTGTCCACAGGCACAGTAGGTATGATACAGTGAAAAACCCATCCACAGGCACACTGAGGTACAATACAGTGAAAACCTATTCCACAGGCACAGTGAGGTATGATGCCGTGAAAACACATCCACAGGCACAGTGAGGTATGATACAGTGCAAAACCCATCCACAGGCACAGTGAAGTATGATACAGTGAAAACCCATCCACAGGCACAGTGAGATCTGATACAGTGAAAAACCATCCACAGGCACAGTGAGATATGATACAGTAAAAAACCCTGTCCACCGACACAGTGAGGTATGATACAGTGAAAACCCTTCCACAGACACACTGAGGTATGATACAGTGAAAACCCATCCACAGGCACAGTGAGGTATGATACAGTGAAAAACCTGTCCACAGGCACAGTAGGTATGATACAGTGAAAAACCCATCCACAGGCACACTGAGGTACAATACAGTGAAAACCTATTCCACAGGCACAGTGAGGTATGATGCCGTGAAAACACATCCACAGGCACAGTGAGGTATGATACAGTGCAAAACCCATCCACAGGCACAGTGAAGTATGATACAGTGAAAACCCATCCACAGGCACAGTGAGGTATGATACAGTGAAAACCCATCCACAGTCAAAGTGAGGTACAGTACAGTGGAAAACCCATCCACAGGCACAGTGAAGTATGATACAGTGAAAACCCATCCATAGTCAAAGTGAGGTACAGTACAGTGAAAAACCCATCCACAGGCACAGTGAGGTATGATACAGTAAAAAACCCATCCACAGGCACAGTGAGATCTGATACAGTGAAAAACCATCCACAGGCACAGTGAGGTATGATACAGTGAAAACCCATCCACAGACACAGTGAGGTATGATACAGTGAAAAACCCATCCACAGACACAGTGAGGTATGATATAGTGAAAACCCATCCACAGGCACAGTGAGGTATGATACAGTGAAAACCCATCCACAGCCACAGTGAGATCTGATACAGTGAAAAACCATCCACAGGCACAGTGAGGTATGGTACAGTGGAAAACCAGTACACAGAAACAGAGAGGTATGATACACTGAAAAACACATCGACAGGCACTGTCAGGTATGTTACAGTGAAAACCCATCCACAGGCACAGTGAGGTATGATACAGTGAAAAACCCATGCACAGGCACAGTGAGGTATGATACAGTGCAAAACCCATCCACAGGCACAGTGAAGTATGATACAGTGAAAACCCATCCACAGGCACAGTGAGGTATGATACAGTGAAAAACCTGTCCACAGACAGAGTGAGGTATGATACAGTGAAAACCCCACAGGCACAGTGAGATATGATACAGTGAAAAACCCATCCACAGGCACAGTGAGGTATCATACAGTGAAAAACCCATCCATAGGCACAGTGAGGTATGATACAGTGAAAAACCCATCCATAGGCACAGTGAGGTATGAAACAGTGAAAAACTCATCCACAGGCAGAGTGAGGTATGATACAGTGAAAACCCTGTCCACAGGCACAGTGAGGTATGATACAGTGAAAACCTATCCACAGGCACAGTGAGGTATGATACAGTAAAAACCCCATCCATACGCACAGTGAGGTATGATACACTGAAACCCCATCCACAGGCACAGTGAGGTACAGTACAGTGAAAACCCCATCCACAGGCACAGTGAGATATGATACAGTCAAAAACCTGTCCACAGGCACAGTGAGTTACAGTACAGTGAAAAACCCATCCACAGGCACAGTGAGGTACAGGACAGTGAAAACCTATTCCACAGGCACAGTGAGGTATGATGCCGTGAAAACACATCCACAGGCACAGTGAGGTATGATACAGTGCAAAACCCATTCACAGGCACAGTGAGGTATGATACAGTGAATACCCATCCACAGGCACAGTGAGGAATGTTACAGTGAAAACCCTGTACACAGGCACAGTGAAGTATGATACATCGAAAACCCATCCACAGACACAGAGAGGTATGATACAGTGAAAAACCCATCCACAGACACAGTGAGGTATAATATAGTGAAAACCCATCCACAGGCACAGTGAGGTATGATACAGTGGAAAACCAGTACACAGAAACAGAGAGGTATGATACAGTGAAAACCCATCCACAGGCACAGTGAGATACAGTACAGTGAAAACCCATACACAGGCACAGTGAGATATGATACAGTGAAAACCCATCCACAGGCACAGTGAGGTAAGCTACAGTGAAAACCTATCCACAGGCACAGTGAGGTATGATACAGTGAAAACCCCATCCATAGGCACAGTGAAGTATGATAAAGTGAAAACCCATCGACAGGCACGGTGAGGTATGATACAGTGTAAAACATGTCCACAGGCACAGTGAGATCTGATACAGTGAAAAACACATCCACAGGCACTATGAGGTATGGTACAGTGAAAACCCATCCACAGGCACAGTGAGGTACAGTACAGTGAAAAACCCATCCACAGGCACAGTGATGTATGATACAGAGAAAACCCATCCACAGTCAAAGTGAGGTACAGTACAGTGGAAACCCATCCACAGGCACAGCGAGGTATCATACAGTGAAAACCCATCCACAGGCACAGTGAGGTATGATACAGTGAAAACCCATCCACAGACACAGTGAGGTATGATAAAGTGAAAAACCCATCCACAGACACAGTGAGATATGATACAGTAAAAAAAACCTGTCCACAGACACAGTGAGGTATGATACAGTGAAAAGCCTTCCACAGGCACAGTGAGGTATGATACAGTGAAAAGCCTTCCACAGGCACAGTGAGGTATGATACAGTGAAAACCAATCCACAGACACAGTGAGGTACAGTACAGTGAAAAAACCCATCCACAGGCACAGTGAGGTATGATACAGTGAAAACCTGTCCACAGGCACAGTGAGGTATGATGCAGTGAAAAACCTGTCCACAGGCACAGTAGGTATGATACAGTGAAAAACCCATCCACAGGCACAGTGAGGTACAGTACAGTGAAAACCTATTCCACAGGCACACTGAGGTATGATGCCGTGAAAACCCATCCACAGGCACAGTGAGGTATGATGCAGTGAAAACACATCCACCGGCACAGTGAGATCTGATACAGTGAAAAACACATCCACAGGCACTATGAGGTATGATACACTGAAAACCCATCCATAGTCAAAGTGAGGTACAGTACAGTGAAAACCCCATCCACAGGCACACTGAGGTATGATACAGTGCAAAACCCACCCACAGGCACAGTGAGGTACAATACGGTGAAAACCCATCCACAGACACAGTGAGGTATGATACAGTGAAACCCATCCACAGACACAGTGAGATATGATACAGTAAAAAAAAACCTGTCCACAGACACAGTGAGGTATGATGCAGTGAAAAACCTGTCCACCGGCACAGTAGGTATGATACAGTGCAAAACCCATCCACAGGCACAGTGAAGTATGATACAGTGAAAACCCATCCACAGGCACAGTGAGGTATGATACAGTGAAAAACCTGTCCACAGGCAGAGTGAGGTATGATACAGTGCAAAATATGTCCACAGGCACAGTGAGATCTGATACAGTGAAAAACACATCCACAGGCACTATGAGGTATGATACAGTGAAAACCATCCACAGGCACAGTGAGGTACAGTACAGTGAAAAACCCATCCACAGGCACAGTGAGATATGATACAGTGAAAAACCATCCACAGTCAAAGTGAGGTACAGTACAGTGGAAAACCCATCCACAGGCACAGTGAGGTATGATACCGTGAAAACCCATCCATAGTCAAAGTGAGGTACAGTACAATGAAAAACCCATCCACAGGCACAGTGAGATATGATACAGTGAAAAACCATCCACAGTCAAAGTGAGGTACAGTACAGTGGAAAACCCATCCACAGGCACAGTGAGGTATGATACCGTGAAAACCCATCCATAGTCAAAGTGAGGTACAGTACAATGAAAAACCCATCCACAGGCACAGTGAGGTATGATACAGTGCAAAACCCACCCACAGGCACAGTGAGGTATGATATAGTGCAAAACCCATCCACAGGCACAGTGAGGTATGATACAGTGAAAACCCATCCACAGGCACAGTGAGGTATGATACAGTGAAAACCCATCCACAGGCACAGTGAGATCTAATACAGTGAAAAACCATCCACAGGCACAGTGAGATATGATACAGTAAAAAACCCTGTCCACCGACACAGTGAGGTATGATACAGTGAAAACCCTTCCACAGACACACTGAGGTATGATACAGTGAAAACCCATCCACAGGCACAGTGAGGTATGATACAGTGAAAAACCTGTCCACAGGCACAGTAGGTATGATACAGTGAAAAACCCATCCACAGGCACACTGAGGTACAATACAGTGAAAACCTATTCCACAGGCACAGTGAGGTATGATGCCGTGAAAACACATCCACAGGCACAGTGAGGTATGATACAGTGGAAAACCCATCCACAGGCACAGTGAAGTATGATACAGTGAAAACCCATCCACAGGCACAGTGAGGTATGATACAGTGAAAACCCATCCACAGTCAAAGTCAGGTACAGTACAGTGGAAAACCCATCCACAGGCACAGTGAGGTATGATACAGTGAAAACCCATCCATAGTCAAAGTGAGGTACAGTACAGTGAAAAACCCATCCACAGGCACAGTGAGGTATGATACAGTAAAAAACCCATCCACAGGCACAGTGAGATCTGATACAGTGAAAAACCATCCACAGGCACAGTGAGGTATGATACAGTGAAAACCCATCCACAGACACAGTGAGGTATGATACAGTGAAAAACCCATCCACAGACACAGTGAGGTATGATATAGTGAAAACCCATCCACAGGCACAGTGAGGTATGATACAGTGAAAACCCATCCACAGCCACAGTGAGATCTGATACAGTGAAAAACCATCCACAGGCACAGTGAGGTATGGTACAGTGGAAAACCAGTACACAGAAACAGAGAGGTATGATACACTGAAAAACACATCGACAGGCACTGTCAGGTATGTTACAGTGAAAACCCATCCACAGGCACAGTGAGGTATGATACAGTGAAAAACCCATGCACAGGCACAGTGAGGTATGATACAGTGCAAAACCCATCCACAGGCACAGTGAAGTATGATACAGTGAAAACCCATCCACAGGCACAGTGAGGTATGATACAGTGAAAAACCTGTCCACAGACAGAGTGAGGTATGATACAGTGAAAACCCCACAGGCACAGTGAGATATGATACAGTGAAAAACCCATCCACAGGCACAGTGAGGTATCATACAGTGAAAAACCCATCCATAGGCACAGTGAGGTATGATACAGTGAAAAACCCATCCATAGGCACAGTGAGGTATGAAACAGTGAAAAACTCATCCACAGGCAGAGTGAGGTATGATACAGTGAAAACCCTGTCCACAGGCACAGTGAGGTATGATACAGTGAAAACCTATCCACAGGCACAGTGAGGTATGATACAGTAAAAACCCCATCCATACGCACAGTGAGGTATGATACACTGAAACCCCATCCACAGGCACAGTGAGGTACAGTACAGTGAAAACCCCATCCACAGGCACAGTGAGATATGATACAGTCAAAAACCTGTCCACAGGCACAGTGAGTTACAGTACAGTGAAAAACCCATCCACAGGCACAGTGAGGTACAGGACAGTGAAAACCTATTCCACAGGCACAGTGAGGTATGATGCCGTGAAAACACATCCACAGGCACAGTGAGGTATGATACAGTGCAAAACCCATTCACAGGCACAGTGAGGTATGATACAGTGAATACCCATCCACAGGCACAGTGAGGAATGTTACAGTGAAAACCCTGTACACAGGCACAGTGAAGTATGATACATCGAAAACCCATCCACAGACACAGAGAGGTATGATACAGTGAAAAACCCATCCACAGACACAGTGAGGTATAATATAGTGAAAACCCATCCACAGGCACAGTGAGGTATGATACAGTGGAAAACCAGTACACAGAAACAGAGAGGTATGATACAGTGAAAACCCATCCACAGGCACAGTGAGATACAGTACAGTGAAAACCCATACACAGGCACAGTGAGATATGATACAGTGAAAACCCATCCACAGGCACAGTGAGGTATGATACAGTGAAAAACCTGTCCACAGGCAGAGTGAGGTATGATACAGTGTAAAACATGTCCACAGGCACAGTGAGATCTGATACAGTGAAAAACACATCGACAGGCACTGTGAGGTATGTTAAAGTGAAAACCCATCCACAGGCACAGTGAGGTATGATACAGTGAAAAACCCATCCACAGACACATTGAGGTATGATACAGTGAAAACCCATCCACAGGCAGAGTGAGGTATGATACAGTGAAAACCCTGTCCACAGGCACAGTGAGGTAAGCTACAGTGAAAACCTATCCACAGGCACAGTGAGGTATGATACAGTAAAAACCCCATCCATAGGCACAGTGAAGTATGATAAAGTGAAAACCCATCGACAGGCACAGTGAGGTATGATACAGTGTAAAACATGTCCACAGGCACAGTGAGATCTGATACAGTGAAAAACACATCCACAGGCACTGTGAGGTATGGTACAGTGAAAACCCATCCACAGGCACAGTGAGGTACAGTACAGTGAAAAACCCATCCACAGGCACAGTGATGTATGATACAGTGAAAACCCATCCACAGTCAAAGTGAGGTACAGTACAGTGGAAACCCATCCACAGGCACAGTGAGGTATCATACAGTGAAAACCCATCCACAGGCACAGTGAGGTATGATACAGTGAAAACCCATCCACAGACACAGTGAGGTATGATAAAGTGAAAAACCCATCCACAGACACAGTGAGATATGATACAGTAAAAAAAACCTGTCCACAGACACAGTGAGGTATGATACAGTGAAAAGCCTTCCACAGGCACAGTGAGGTATGATACAGTGAAAACCAATCCACAGACACAGTGAGGTACAGTACAGTGAAAAAACCCATCCACAGGCACAGTGAGGTATGATACAGTGAAAACCTGTCCACAGGCACAGTGAGGTATGATGCAGTGAAAAACCTGTCCACAGGCACAGTAGGTATGATACAGTGAAAAACCCATCCACAGGCACAGTGAGGTACAGTACAGTGAAAACCTATTCCACAGGCACAGTGAGGTATGATGCCGTGAAAACCCATCCACAGGCACAGTGAGGTATGATGCAGTGAAAACACATCCACCGGCACAGTGAGATCTGATACAGTGAAAAACACATCCACAGGCACTATGAGGTATGATACACTGAAAACCCATCCATAGTCAAAGTGAGGTACAGTACAGTGAAAACCCCATCCACAGGCACACTGAGGTATGATACAGTGCAAAACCCACCCACAGGCACAGTGAGGTATGATATAGTGCAAAACCCATCCACAGGCACAGTGAGGTATGATACAGTGAAAACCCATTCACAGGCACAGTGAGGTATGATACAGTAAAAACCCCATCCACAGGCACAGTGAGGTATGATACAGTAAAAACCCATCCACAGGGACAGTGAGGTACAATACGGTGAAAACCCATCCACAGACACAGTGAGGTATGATACAGTGAAACCCATCCACAGACACAGTGAGATATGATACAGTAAAAAAAAACCTGTCCACAGACACAGTGAGGTATGATGCAGTGAAAAACCTGTCCACCGGCACAGTAGGTATGATACAGTGCAAAACCCATCCACAGGCACAGTGAGGTATGATACAGTGAAAAACCTGTCCACAGGCAGAGTGAGGTATGATGCAGTGCAAAATATGTCCACAGGCACAGTGAGATCTGATACAGTGAAAAACACATCCACAGGCGCTATGAGGTATGATACAGTGAAAACCATCCACAGGCACAGTGAGGTAAAGTACAGTGAAAAACCCATCCACAGGCACAGTGAGATATGATACAGTGAAAAACCATCCACAGTCAAAGTGAGGTACAGTACAGTGGAAAACCCATCCACAGGCACAGTGAGGTATGATACCGTGAAAACCCATCCATAGTCAAAGTGAGGTACAGTACAGTGAAAAACCCATCCACAGGCACAGTGAGGTATGATACAGTGCAAAACCCACCCACAGGCACAGTGAGGTATGATATAGTGCAAAACCCATCCACAGGCACAGTGAGGTATGATACAGTGAAAACCCATCCACAGGCACAGTGAGGTATGATACAGTGAAAACCCATCCACAGGCACAGTGAGATCTGATACAGTGAAAAACCATCCACAGGCACAGTGAGATATGATACAGTAACAAACCCTGTCCACCGACACAGTGAGGTATGATACAGTGAAAACCCTTCCACAGACACACAAAGGTATGATACAGTGAAAACCCATCCACAGGCACAGTGAGGTATGATACAGTGAAAAAACTGTCCACAGGCACAGTAGGTATGATACAGTGAAAAACCCATCCACAGGCATAGTGAGGTACAATACAGTGAAAACCTATTCCACAGGCACAGTGAGGTATGATGCCGTGAAAACACATCCACAGGCACAGTGAGGTATGATACACTGCAAAACCCATCCACAGGCACAGTGAAGTATGATACAGTGAAAACCCATCCACAGGCACAGTGAGATCTGATACAGTGAAAAACCATCCACAGGCACAGTGAGATATGATACAGTAAAAAACCCTGTCCACCGACACAGTGAGGTATGATACAGTGAAAACCCTTCCACAGACACACTGAGGTATGATACAGTGAAAACCCATCCACAGGCACAGTGAGGTATGATACAGTGAAAAACCTGTCCACAGGCACAGTAGGTATGATACAGTGAAAAACCCATCCACAGGCACACTGAGGTACAATACAGTGAAAACCTATTCCACAGGCACAGTGAGGTATGATGCCGTGAAAACACATCCACAGGCACAGTGAGGTATGATACAGTGCAAAACCCATCCACAGGCACAGTGAAGTATGATACAGTGAAAACCCATCCACAGGCACAGTGAGGTATGATACAGTGAAAACCCATCCACAGTCAAAGTCAGGTACAGTACAGTGGAAAACCCATCCACAGGCACAGTGAGGTATGATACAGTGAAAACCCATCCATAGTCAAAGTGAGGTACAGTACAGTGAAAAACTAATCCACAGGCACAGTGAGGTATGATACAGTAAAAAACCCATCCACAGGCACAGTGAGATCTGATACAGTGAAAAACCATCCACAGGCACAGTGAGGTATGATACAGTGAAAACCCATCCACAGACACAGTGAGGTATGATACAGTGAAAAACCCATCCACAGACACAGTGAGGTATGATATAGTGAAAACCCATCCACAGGCACAGTGAGGTATGATACAGTGAAAACCCATCCACAGCCACAGTGAGATCTGATACAGTGAAAAACCATCCACAGGCACAGTGAGGTATGGTACAGTGGAAAACCAGTACACAGAAACAGAGAGGTATGATACACTGAAAAACACATCGACAGGCACTGTCAGGTATGTTACAGTGAAAACCCATCCACAGACACAGTGAGGTATGATACAGTGCAAAACCCATCCACAGGCACAGTGAAGTATGATACAGTGAAAACCCATCCACAGGCACAGTGAGGTATGATACAGTGAAAAACCTGTCCACAGACAGAGTGAGGTATGATACAGTGAAAACCCCACAGGCACAGTGAGATATGATACAGTGAAAAACCCATCCACAGGCACAGTGAGGTATCATACAGTGAAAAACCCATCCATAGGCACAGTGAGGTATGATACAGTGAAAAACCCATCCATAGGCACAGTGAGGTATGAAACAGTGAAAAACTCATCCACAGGCAGAGTGAGGTATGATACAGTGAAAACCCTGTCCACAGGCACAGTGAGGTATGATACAGTGAAAACCTATCCACAGGCACAGTGAGGTATGATACAGTAAAAACCCCATCCATACGCACAGTGAGGTATGATACACTGAAACCCCATCCACAGGCACAGTGAGGTACAGTACAGTGAAAACCCCATCCACAGGCACAGTGAGATATGATACAGTCAAAAACCTGTCCACAGGCACAGTGAGTTACAGTACAGTGAAAAACCCATCCACAGGCACAGTGAGGTACAGGACAGTGAAAACCTATTCCACAGGCACAGTGAGGTATGATGCCGTGAAAACACATCCACAGGCACAGTGAGGTATGATACAGTGCAAAACCCATTCACAGGCACAGTGAGGTATGATACAGTGAATACCCATCCACAGGCACAGTGAGGAATGTTACAGTGAAAACCCTGTACACAGGCACAGTGAAGTATGATACATCGAAAACCCATCCACAGACACAGAGAGGTATGATACAGTGAAAAACCCATCCACAGACACAGTGAGGTATAATATAGTGAAAACCCATCCACAGGCACAGTGAGGTATGATACAGTGGAAAACCAGTACACAGAAACAGAGAGGTATGATACAGTGAAAACCCATCCACAGGCACAGTGAGATACAGTACAGTGAAAACCCATCCACAGGCACAGTGAGGTATGATACAGTGAAAAACCTGTCCACAGGCAGAGTGAGGTATGATACAGTGTAAAACATGTCCACAGGCACAGTGAGATCTGATACAGTGAAAAACACATCGACAGGCACTGTGAGGTATGTTAAAGTGAAAACCCATCCACAGGCACAGTGAGGTATGATACAGTGAAAAACCCATCCACAGACACATTGAGGTATGATACAGTGAAAACCCATCCACAGGCAGAGTGAGGTATGATACAGTGAAAACCCTGTCCACAGGCACAGTGAGGTAAGCTACAGTGAAAACCTATCCACAGGCACAGTGAGGTATGATACAGTAAAAACCCCATCCATAGGCACAGTGAAGTATGATAAAGTGAAAACCCATCGACAGGCAGAGTTAGGTATGATACAGTGTAAAACATGTCCACAGGCACAGTGTGATCTGATACAGTGAAAAACACATCCACAGGCACTGTGAGGTATGGTACAGTGAAAACCCATCCACAGGCACAGTGAGGTACAGTACAGTGAAAAACCCATCCACAGGCACAGTGATGTATGATACAGTGAAAACCCATCCACAGTCAAAGTGAGGTACAGTACAGTGGAAACCCATCCACAGGCACAGTGAGGTATCATACAGTGAAAACCCATCCACAGGCACAGTGAGGTATGATACAGTGAAAACCCATCCACAGACACAGTGAGGTATGATAAAGTGAAAAACCCATCCACAGACACAGTGAGATATGATGCAGTAAAAAAAACCTGTCCACAGACACAGTGAGGTATGATACAGTGAAAAGCCTTCCACAGGCACAGTGAGGTATGATACAGTGAAAACCAATCCACAGACACAGTGAGGTACAGTACAGTGAAAAAACCCATCCACAGGCACAGTGAGGTATGATACAGTGAAAACCTGTCCACAGGCACAGTGAGGTATGATGCAGTGAAAAACCTGTCCACAGGCACAGTAGGTATGATACAGTGAAAAACCCATCCACAGGCACAGTGAGGTACAGTACAGTGAAAACCTATTCCACAGGCACAGTGAGGTATGATACAGTGAAAACCCATCCACAGGCACAGTGAGGTATGATGCAGTGAAAACACATCCACCGGCACAGTGAGATCTGATACAGTGAAAAACACATCCACAGGCACTATGAGGTATGATACACTGAAAACCCATCCATAGTCAAAGTGAGCTACAGTACAGTGAAAACCCCATCCACAGGCACACTGAGGTATGATACAGTGCAAAACCCACCCACAGGCACAGTGAGGTATGATATAGTGCAAAACCCATCCACAGGCACAGTGAGGTATGATACAGTGAAAACCCATTCACAGGCACAGTGAGGTATGATACAGTAAAAACCCCATCCACAGGCACAGTGAGGTATGATACAGTGAAAACCCATCCACAGGGACAGTGAGGTACAATACGGTGAAAACCCATCCACAGACACAGTGAGGTATGATACAGTGAAACCCATCCACAGACACAGTGAGATATGATACAGTAAAAAAAAACCTGTCCACAGACACAGTGAGGTATGATGCAGTGAAAAACCTGTCCACCGGCACAGTAGGTATGATAGAGTGCAAAACCCATCCACAGGCACAGTGAAGTATGATACAGTGAAAACCCATCCACAGGCACAGTGAGGTATGATACAGTGAAAAACCTGTCCACAGGCAGAGTGAGGTATGATACAGTGCAAAATATGTCCACAGGCACAGTGAGATCTGATACAGTGAAAAACACATCCACAGGCACTATGAGGTACGATACAGTGAAAACCATCCACAGGCACAGTGAGGTACAGTACAGTGAAAAACCCATCCACAGGCACAGTGAGATATGATACAGTGAAAAACCATCCACAGTCAAAGTGAGGTACAGTACAGTGGAAAACCCATCCACAGGCACAGTGAGGTATGATACCGTGAAAACCCATCCATAGTCAAAGTGAGGTACAGTACAGTGAAAAACCCATCCACAGGCACAGTGAGGTATGATACAGTGCAAAACCCACCCACAGGCACAGTGAGGTATGATATAGTGCAAAACCCATCCACAGGCACAGTGAGGTATGATACAGTGAAAACCCATCCACAGACACAGTGAGGTATGATACAGTGAAAACCCATCCACAGGCACAGTGAGATCTGATACAGTGAAAAACCATCCACAGGCACAGTGAGATATGATACAGTAACAAACCCTGTCCACCGACACAGTGAGGTATGATACAGTGAAAACCCTTCCACAGACACACAAAGGTATGATACAGTGAAAACCCATCCACAGGCACAGTGAGGTATGATACAGTGAAAAAACTGTCCACAGGCACAGTAGGTATGATACAGTGAAAAACCCATCCACAGGCACACTGAGGTACAATACAGTGAAAACCTATTCCACAGGCACAGTGAGGTATGATGCCGTGAAAACACATCCACAGGCACAGTGAGGTATGATACAGTGCAAAACCCATCCACAGGCACAGTGAAGTATGATACAGTGAAAACCCACCCACAGGCACAGTGAGGTATGATACAGTGAAAAACCTGTCCACAGGCAGAGTGAGGTATGATACAGTGTAAAACATATCCACAGGCACAGTGAGATCTGATACAATGAAAAACACATCCACAGGCACTATGAGGTATGGTACAGTGAAAACCCATCCACAGGCACAGTGAGGTACAGTACAGTGAAAAACCCATCCACAGGCACAGTAAGGTATGATACAGTGAACAACCCATACACAGGCACAGTGAGGTATGATACAGTGCAAAACCCATCCACAGGCACAGTGAAGTATGATACAGTGAAAACCCATCCACAGGCACAGTGAGGTATGATACAGTGAAAAACCTGTCCACAGACAGAGTGAGGTATGATACAGTGAAAACCCCACAGGCACAGTGAGATATGATACAGTGAAAAACCCATCCACAGGCACAGTGAGGTATCATACAGTGAAAAACCCATCCATAGGCACAGTGAGGTATGATACAGTGAAAAACCCATCCATAGGCACAGTGAGGTATGAAACAGTGAAAAACTCATCCACAGGCAGAGTGAGGTATGATACAGTGAAAACCCTGTCCACAGGCACAGTGAGGTATGATACAGTGAAAACCTATCCACAGGCACAGTGAGGTATGATACAGTAAAAACCCCATCCATACGCACAGTGAGGTATGATACACTGAAACCCCATCCACAGGCACAGTGAGGTACAGTACAGTGAAAACCCCATCCACAGGCACAGTGAGATATGATACAGTCAAAAACCTGTCCACAGGCACAGTGAGTTACAGTACAGTGAAAAACCCATCCACAGGCACAGTGAGGTACAGGACAGTGAAAACCTATTCCACAGGCACAGTGAGGTATGATGCCGTGAAAACACATCCACAGGCACAGTGAGGTATGATACAGTGCAAAACCCATTCACAGGCACAGTGAGGTATGATACAGTGAATACCCATCCACAGGCACAGTGAGGAATGTTACAGTGAAAACCCTGTACACAGGCACAGTGAAGTATGATACATCGAAAACCCATCCACAGACACAGAGAGGTATGATACAGTGAAAAACCCATCCACAGACACAGTGAGGTATAATATAGTGAAAACCCATCCACAGGCACAGTGAGGTATGATACAGTGGAAAACCAGTACACAGAAACAGAGAGGTATGATACAGTGAAAACCCATCCACAGGCACAGTGAGATACAGTACAGTGAAAACCCATACACAGGCACAGTGAGATATGATACAGTGAAAACCCATCCACAGGCACAGTGAGGTATGATACAGTGAAAAACCTGTCCACAGGCAGAGTGAGGTATGATACAGTGTAAAACATGTCCACAGGCACAGTGAGATCTGATACAGTGAAAAACACATCCACAGGCACTATGAGGTATGGTACAGTGAAAACACATCCACAGGCACAGTGAGGTACAGTACAGTGAAAAACCCATCCACAGGCACAGTGATGTATGATACAGTGAAAACCCATCCACAGTCAAAGTGAGGTACAGTACAGTGGAAACCCATCCACAGGCACAGTGAGGTATCATACAGTGAAAACCCATCCACAGGCACAGTGAGGTATGATACAGTGAAAACCCATCCACAGACACAGTGAGGTATGATAAAGTGAAAAACCCATCCACAGACACAGTGAGATATGATACAGTAAAAAAAACCTGTCCACAGACACAGTGAGGTATGATACAGTGAAAAGCCTTCCACAGGCACAGTGAGGTATGATACAGTGAAAACCAATCCACAGACACAGTGAGGTACAGTACAGTGAAAAAACCCATCCACAGGCACAGTGAGGTATGATACAGTGAAAACCTGTCCACAGGCACAGTGAGGTATGATGCAGTGAAAAACCTGTCCACAGGCACAGTAGGTATGATACAGTGAAAAACCCATCCACAGGCACAGTGAGGTACAGTACAGTGAAAACCTATTCCACAGGCACAGTGAGGTATGATGCCGTGAAAACCCATCCACAGGCACAGTGAGGTATGATGCAGTGAAAACACATCCACCGGCACAGTGAGATCTGATACAGTGAAAAACACATCCACAGGCACTATGAGGTATGATACACTGAAAACCCATCCATAGTCAAAGTGAGGTACAGTACAGTGAAAACCCCATCCACAGGCACACTGAGGTATGATACAGTGCAAAACCCACCCACAGGCACAGTGAGGTATGATATAGTGCAAAACCCATCCACAGGCACAGTGAGGTATGATACAGTGAAAACCCATTCACAGGCACAGTGAGGTATGATACAGTAAAAACCCCATCCACAGGCACAGTGAGGTATGATACAGTGAAAACCCATCCACAGGGACAGTGAGGTACAATACGGTGAAAACCCATCCACAGACACAGTGAGGTATGATACAGTGAAACCCATCCACAGACACAGTGAGATATGATACAGTAAAAAAAACCCTGTCCACAGACACAGTGAGGTATGATGCAGTGAAAAACCTGTCCACCGGCACAGTAGGTATGATACAGTGCAAAACCCATCCACAGGCACAGTGAAGTATGATACAGTGAAAACCCATCCACAGGCACAGTGAGGTATGATACAGTGCAAAATATGTCCACAGGCACAGTGAGATCTGATACAGTGAAAAACACATCCACACGCACTATGAGGTATGATACAGTGAAAACCATCCACAGGCACAGTGAGGTACAGTACAGTGAAAAACCCATCCACAGGCACAGTGAGATATGATACAGTGAAAAACCATCCACAGTCAAAGTGAGGTACAGTACAGTGGAAAACCCATCCACAGGCACAGTGAGGTATGATACCGTGAAAACCCATCCATAGTCAAACTGAGGTACAGTACAGTGAAAAACCCATCCACAGGCACAGTGAGGTATGATACAGTGCAAAACCCACCCACAGGCACAGTGAGGTATGATATAGTGCAAAACCCATCCACAGGCACAGTGAGGTATGATACAGTGAAAACCCATCCACAGGCACAGTGAGGTATGATACAGTGAAAACCCATCCACAGGCACAGTGAGATCTGATACAGTGAAAAACCATCCACAGGCACAGTGAGATATGATACAGTAACAAACCCTGTCCACCGACACAGTGAGGTATGATACAGTGAAAACCCTTCCACAGACACACAAAGGTATGATACAGTGAAAACCCATCCACAGGCACAGTGAGGTATGATACAGTGAAAAAACTGTCCACAGGCACAGTAGGTATGATACAGTGAAAAACCCATCCACAGGCACACTGAGGTACAATACAGTGAAAACCTATTCCACAGGCACAGTGAGGTATGATGCCGTGAAAACACATCCACAGGCACAGTGAGGTATGATACAGTGCAAAACCCATCCACAGGCACAGTGAAGTATGATACAGTGAAAACCCATCCACAGGCACAGTGAGGTATGATACAGTGAAAAACCTGTCCACAGGCAGAGTGAGGTATGATACAGTGTAAAACATATCCACAGGCACAGTGAGATCTGATACAATGAAAAACACATCCACAGGCACTATGAGGTATGGTACAGTGAAAACCCATCCACAGGCACAGTGAGGTACAGTACAGTGAAAAACCCATCCACAGGCACAGTAAGGTATGATACAGTGAACAACCCATACACAGGCACAGTGAGGTATGATACAGTGAAAACCCATCCACAGTCAAAGTGAGGTACAGTACAGTGGAAAACCCATCCACAGGCACAGTGAGGTATGATACAGTGAAAACCCATCCATAGTCAAAGTGAGGTACAGTACAGTGAAAAACCCATCCACAGGCACAGTGAGGTATGATACAGTAAAAAACCCATCCACAGGCACAGTGAGATCTGATACAGTGAAAAACCATCCACAGGCACAGTGAGGTATGATACAGTGAAAACCCATCCACAGACACAGTGAGGTATGATACAGTGAAAACCCATCCACAGGCACAGAGAGGTATGATACAGTGAAAACCCATCCACAGGCACAGTGAGATCTGATACAGTGAAAAACCATCCACAGGCACAGTGAGGTATGGTACAGTGGAAAACCAGTACACAGAAACAGAGAGGTATGATACACTGAAAAACACATCGACAGGCACTGTCAGGTATGTTACAGTGAAAACCCATCCACAGGCACAGTGAGGTATGATAAAGTGAAAAACCCATGCACAGGCACAGTGAGGTATGATACAGTAAAAAACCCATCCACAGGCACAGTGAAGTATGATACAGTGAAAACCCATCCACAGGCACAGTGAGGTATGATACAGTGAAAAACCTGTCCACAGACAGAGTGAGGTATGATACAGTGAAAACCCCACAGGCACAGTGAGGTATGATACAGTGAAAAACCTGTCCACAGACAGAGTGAGGTATGATACAGTGAAAACCCTGTCCACAGGCACAGTGAGGTATGATACAGTGAAAACCTATCCACAGGCACAGTGAGGTATGATACAGTAAAAACCCCATCCATACGCACAGTGAGGTATGATACACTGAAACCCCATCCACAGGCACAGTGAGGTACAGGACAGTGAAAACCTATTCCACAGGCACAGTGAGGTATGATGCCGTGAAAACACATCCACAGGCACAGTGAGGTATGATACAGTGCAAAACCCATTCACAGGCACAGTGAGGTATGATACAGTGAATACCCATCCACAGGCACAGTGAGGAATGTTACAGTGAAAACCCTGTCCACAGGCACAGTGAGGTATGATACAGTGAAAACCTATCCACAGGCACAGTGAGGTATGATACAGTAAAAACCCCATCCATACGCACAGTGAGGTATGATACACTGAAACCCCATCCACAGGCACAGTGAGGTACAGTACAGTGAAAACCCCATCCACAGGCACAGTGAGATATGATACAGTCAAAAACCTGTCCACAGGCACAGTGAGTTACAGTACAGTGAAAAACCCATCCACAGGCACAGTGAGGTACAGGACAGTGAAAACCTATTCCACAGGCACAGTGAGGTATGATGCCGTGAAAACACATCCACAGGCACAGTGAGGTATGATACAGTGCAAAACCCATTCACAGGCACAGTGAGGTATGATACAGTGAATACCCATCCACAGGCACAGTGAGGAATGTTACAGTGAAAACCCTGTACACAGGCACAGTGAGGTATGATACATCGAAAACCCATCCACAGACACAGAGAGGTATGATACAGTGAAAAACCCATCCACAGACACAGTGAGGTATAATATAGTGAAAACCCATCCACAGGCACAGTGAGGTATGATACAGTGGAAACCAGTACACAGAAACAGAGAGGTATGATACAGTGAAAACCCATCCACAGGCACAGTGAGATACAGTACAGTGAAAACCCATACACAGGCACAGTGAAGTATGATACAGTGAAAACCCATCCACAGGCAGAGTGAGGTATGATACAGTGAAAAACCTGTCCACAGGCACAGTGAGGTATGATACAGTGTAAAACATGTCCACAGGCACACTGAGATCTGATACAGTGAAAAACACATCGACAGGCACTGTGAGGTATGTTAAAGTGAAAACCCATCCACAGGCACAGTGAGGTATGATACAGTGAAAAACCCATCCACAGACACATTGAGGTATGATACAGTGAAAACCCATCCACAGGCAGAGTGAGTTATGATACAGTGAAAACCCTGTCCACAGGCACAGTGAGGTAAGCTACAGTGAAAACCTATCCACAGGCACAGTGAGGTATGATACAGTAAAAACCCCATCCATAGGCACAGTGAAGTATGATAAAGTGAAAACCCATCGACAGGCACAGTGAGGTATGATACAGTGTAAAACATGTCCACAGGCACAGTGAGATCTGATACAGTGAAAAACACATCCACAGGCACTATGAGGTATGGTACAGTGAAAACCCATCCACAGGCACAGTGAGGTACAGTACAGTGAAAAACCCATCCACAGGCACAGTGATGTATGATACAGAGAAAACCCATCCACAGTCAAAGTGAGGTACAGTACAGTGGAAACCCATCCACAGGCACAGTGAGGTATCATACAGTGAAAACCCATCCACAGGCACAGTGAGGTATGATACAGTGAAAACCCATCCACAGACACAGTGAGGTATGATAAAGTGAAAAACCCATCCACAGACACAGTGAGATATGATACAGTAAAAAAAACCTGTCCACAGACACAGTGAGGTATGATACAGTGAAAAGCCTTCCACAGGCACAGTGAGGTATGATACAGTGAAAACCAATCCACAGACACAGTGAGGTACAGTACAGTGAAAAAACCCATCCACAGGCACAGTGAGGTATGATACAGTGAAAACCTGTCCACAGGCACAGTGAGGTATGATGCAGTGAAAAACCTGTCCACAGGCACAGTAGGTATGATACAGTGAAAAACCCATCCACAGGCACAGTGAGGTACAGTACAGTGAAAAGCTATTCCACAGGCACAGTGAGGTATGATGCCGTGAAAACCCATCCACAGGCACAGTGAGGTATGATGCAGTGAAAACACATCCACCGGCACAGTGAGATCTGATACAGTGAAAAACACATCCACAGGCACTATGAGGTATGATACACTGAAAACCCATCCATAGTCAAAGTGAGGTACAGTACAGTGAAAACCCCATCCACAGGCACACTGAGGTATGATACAGTGCAAAACCCACCCACAGGCACAGTGAGGTACAATACGGTGAAAACCCATCCACAGACACAGTGAGGTATGATACAGTGAAACCCATCCACAGACACAGTGAGATATGATACAGTAAAAAAAAACCTGTCCACAGACACAGTGAGGTATGATGCAGTGAAAAACCTGTCCACCGGCACAGTAGGTATGATACAGTGCAAAACCCACCCACAGGCACAGTGAGGTATGATATAGTGCAAAACCCATCCACAGGCACAGTGAGGTATGATACAGTGAAAACCCATTCACAGGCACAGTGAGGTACGGTACAGTGAAAAACCCATCCACAGGCAGTGTAAGGTATGATACAGTGAAACCCATCCACAGACATAGTGAGATATGATACAGTAAAAAAACCTGTCCACAGACACAGTGAGGTATGATGCAGTGAAAACCCTTCCACAGGCACAGTGAGGTATGATACAGTGAAAACCAATCCACAGACACAGTGAGGTACAGTACAGTGAAAAAACCCATCCACAGGCACAGTGAAGTATGATACAGTGAAAACCCATCCACAGGCAGAGTGAGGAATGTTACAGTGAAAAACCTGTCCACAGGCACAGTGAGGTACAGTAGAGTGAAAACCCATCCACAGGCACAGTGAGGTATGATACAGTGAAAACCCATCCACAGGCAGAGTGAGGAATGTTACAGTGAAAAACCTGTCCACAGGCACAGAGAAGTATGATACAGTGAAAACCCATCCACAGGGACAGTGAGGTATGATACAGTGAAAAACCTGTCCACATGCAGAGTGAGGTATGATACAGTGTAAAACATGTCCACAGGCACAGTGAGGTACAGTACAGTGAAAAACACATCCACAGACTCTATGAGGTATGGTACAGTGAAAACCCATCCACAGGCACAGTGAGGTACAGTACAGTGAAAAACCCATCCACAGGCAGTGTAAGGTATGATACAGTGAAAAACCCATCCACAGTCACAGTGAGGTATGATACAGTGAAAACCCATCCACAGTCAAAGTGAGGTACAGTACAGTGGAAAACCCATCCACAGGCACAGTGAGGTATGATACACTGAAAACCCATCCATAGTCAAAGTGAGGTACAGAACAGTGAAAAACCCATCCACAAGCACAGTGAGGTATGATACAGTGCAAAACCCACCCACAGGCACAGTGAGGTATGATATAGTGCAAAACCCATCCACAGGCACAGTGAGGTATGATACAGTGAAAACCCATCCACAGGCACAGTGAGGTATGATACAGTGAAAACCCATCCACAGGCAGAGTGAGGAATGTTACAGTGAAAAACGTGTCCACAGGCACAGTGAGGTACAGTAGAGTGAAAACCCATCCACAGGCACAGTGAGGTATGATACAGTGAAAACCCATCCAAAGGCAGAGTGAGGAATGTTACAGTGAAAAACCTGTCCACAGGCACAGTGAGGTACAGTAGAGTGAAAACCCATCCACAGGCACAGTGAGGTATGATACAGTGAAAACCCATCCACAGACACAGTGAGGTATGATACAGTGAAAAACCATCCACAGGCACAGTGAGGTATGGTACAGTGGAAAACCAGTACACAGAAACAGAGAGGTATGATGCAGTGAAAAACACATCGACAGGCACAGTGAGGTATGATACACTGAAAAACTCATCCACAGGCAGAGTGAGGTATGATACAGTGAAAACCCTGTCCACAGACACAGTGAGGTATGATACAGTAAAAAACCCATCCACAGGCACAGTGAGGTATGATACAGTGAAAACCCTGTCCACAGGCACAGTGAGGTATGATACAGTAAAAAACCCATCCACAGGCAGAGTGAGATATGATACAGTGAAAAACCCATCCACAGGCACACTGAGGTATGATACAGTGAAAAACCCATCCACAGGCACAGTGAGATATGATACAGTGAAAAACCCATCCACAGGCACAGTGAGGTATGATACAGTGAAAACCCATGCACAGGCAGAGTGAGGTATGATACAATGAAAACCCTGTCCACAGGCACAGTGAGGTAAGATATAGTGAAAACCTATCCACAGGCACAATGAGGTATGATACAGTAAAAACCCCATCCACAGGCACAGTGAGGTATGATACAGTGAAAACCCATCCACAGGCACAGTGAGGTACAGTACGGTGAAAACACATCCACAGACACAGTGAGGTATGATACAGTGAAACCCATCCACAGACACAGTGAGATATGATACAGTAAAAAAAAACCTGTCCACAGACACAGTGAGGTATGATGCAGTGAAAAACCTGTCCACCGGCACAGTAGGTATGATACAGTGCAAAACCCATCCACAGGCACAGTGAAGTATGATACAGTGAAAACCCATCCACAGGCACAGTGAGGTATGATACAGTGAAAAACCTGTCCACAGGCAGAGTGAGGTATGATACAGTGCAAAATATGTCCACAGGCACAGTGAGATCTGATACAGTGAAAAACACATCCACAGGCACTATGAGGTATGATACAGTGAAAACCATCCACAGGCACAGTGAGGTACAGTACAGTGAAAAACCCATCCACAGGCACAGTGAGATATGATACAGTGAAAAACCATCCACAGTCAAAGTGAGGTACAGTACAGTGGAAAACCCATCCACAGGCACAGTGAGGTATGATACCGTGAAAACCCATCCATAGTCAAAGTGAGGTACAGTACAGTGAAAAACCCATCCACAGGCACAGTGAGGTATGATACAGTGCAAAACCCACCCACAGGCACAGTGAGGTATGATATAGTGCAAAACCCATCCACAGGCACAGTGAGGTATGATACAGTGCAAAACCCATCCACAGGCACAGTGAAGTATGATACAGTGAAAACCCATCCACAGGCACACTGAGGTACAATACAGTGAAAACCTATTCCACAGGCACAGTGAGGTATGATGCCGTGAAAACACATCCACAGGCACAGTGAGGTATGGTACAGTGCAAAACCCATCCACAGGCACAGTGAAGTATGATACAGTGAAAACCCATCCACAGGCACAGTGAGATCTGATACAGTGAAAAACCATCCACAGGCACAGTGAGATATGATACAGTAAAAAACCCTGTCCACCGACACAGTGAGGTATGATACAGTGAAAACCCTTCCACAGACACACTGAGGTATGATACAGTGAAAACCCATCCACAGGCACAGTGAGGTATGATACAGTGAAAAACCTGTCCACAGGCACAGTAGGTATGATACAGTGAAAACCCATCCATAGTCAAAGTGAGGTACAGTACAGTGAAAAACCCATCCACAGGCACAGTGAGGTATGATACAGTAAAAAACCCATCCACAGGCACAGTGAGATCTGATACAGTGAAAAACCATCCACAGGCACAGTGAGGTATGATACAGTGAAAACCCATCCACAGACACAGTGAGGTATGATACAGTGAAAACCCATCCACAGGCACAGTGAGGTATGATACAGTGAAAACCCATCCACAGGCACAGTGAGATCTGATACAGTGAAAAACCATCCACAGGCACAGTGAGGTATCGTACAGTGGAAAACCAGTACACAGAAACAGAGAGGTATGATACACTGAAAAACACATCGACAGGCACTGTCAGGTATGTTACAGTGAAAACCCATCCACAGGCACAGTGAGGTATGATACAGTGAAAAACCCATGCACAGGCACAGTGAGGTATGATACAGTGCAAAACCCATCCACAGGCACAGTGAAGTATGATACAGTGAAAACCCATCCACAGGCACAGTGAGGTATGATACAGTGAAAAACCTGTCCACAGACAGAGTGAGGTATGATACAGTGAAAACCCCACAGGCACAGTGAGGTATGATACAGTGAAAAACCTGTCCACAGACAGAGTGAGGTATGATACAGTGAAAACCCTGTCCACAGGCACAGTGAGGTATGATACAGTGAAAACCTATCCACAGGCACAGTGAGGTATGATACAGTAAAAACCCCATCCATACGCACAGTGAGGTATGATACACTGAAACCCCATCCACAGGCACAGTGAGGTACAGTACAGTGAAAACCCCATCCACAGGCACAGTGAGATATGATACAGTCAAAAACCTGTCCACAGGCACAGTGAGTTACAGTACAGTGAAAAACCCATCCACAGGCACAGTGAGGTACAGGACAGTGAAAACCTATTCCACAGGCACAGTGAGGTATGATGCCGTGAAAACACATCCACAGGCACAGTGAGGTATGATACAGTGCAAAACCCATTCACAGGCACAGTGAGGTATGATACAGTGAATACCCATCCACAGGCACAGTGAGGAATGTTACAGTGAAAACCCTGTCCACAGGCACAGTGAGGTATGATACAGTGAAAACCTATCCACAGGCACAGTGAGGTATGATACAGTAAAAACCCCATCCATACGCACAGTGAGGTATGATACACTGAAACCCCATCCACAGGCACAGTGAGGTACAGTACAGTGAAAACCCCATCCACAGGCACAGTGAGATATGATACAGTCAAAAACCTGTCCACAGGCACAGTGAGTTACAGTACAGTGAAAAACCCATCCACAGGCACAGTGAGGTACAGGACAGTGAAAACCTATTCCACAGGCACAGTGAGGTATGATGCCGTGAAAACACATCCACAGGCACAGTGAGGTATGATACAGTGCAAAACCCATTCACAGGCACAGTGAGGTATGATACAGTGAATACCCATCCACAGGCACAGTGAGGAATGTTACAGTGAAAACCCTGTACACAGGCACAGTGAGGTATGATACATCGAAAACCCATCCACAGACACAGAGAGGTATGATACAGTGAAAAACCCATCCACAGACACAGTGAGGTATAATATAGTGAAAACCCATCCACAGGCACAGTGAGGTATGATACAGTGGAAAACCAGTACACAGAAACAGAGAGGTATGATACAGTGAAAACCCATCCACAGGCACAGTGAGATACAGTACAGTGAAAACCCATACACAGGCACAGTGAAGTATGATACAGTGAAAACCCATCCACAGGCACAGTGAGGTATGATACAGTGAAAAACCTGTCCACAGGCAGAGTGAGGTATGATACAGTGTAAAACATGTCCACAGGCACAGTGAGATCTGATACAGTGAAAAACACATCGACAG
Organism: Mobula birostris; assembly: GCF_030028105.1. NCBI lineage: Eukaryota > Metazoa > Chordata > Chondrichthyes > Myliobatiformes > Myliobatidae > Mobula > Mobula birostris. Next base: position 98,525 of record NW_027274190.1, on the reverse strand, counting down.
GCACTGTGAGGTATGTTAAAGTGAAAACCCATCCACAGGCACAGTGAGGTATGATACAGTGAAAAACCCATCCACAGGCACATTGAGATATGATATAGTGAAAAACCCATCCACAGGCAGAGTGAGGTATGATACAGTGAAAACCCTGTCCACAGTCACAGTGAGTTACAGTACAGTGAAAAACCCATCCACAGGCACAGTGAGGTATGATACAGTGAAAAACAATCGACAGGCACAGTGAGGTACAGGACAGTGAAAAACCCATCCACAGGCACAGTGATGTATGATACAGAGAAAACCCATCCACAGTCAAAGTGAGGTACAGTACAGTGGAAACCCATCCACAGGCACAGCGAGGTATCATACAGTGAAAACCCATCCACAGGCACAGTGAGGTATGATACAGTGAAAACCCATCCACAGACACAGTGAGGTATGATAAAGTGAAAAACCCATCCACAGACACAGTGAGATATGATACAGTAAAAAAAACCTGTCCACAGACACAGTGAGGTATGATACAGTGAAAAGCCTTCCACAGGCACAGTGAGGTATGATACAGTGAAAACCAATCCACAGACACAGTGAGGTACAGTACAGTGAAAAAACCCATCCACAGGCACAGTGAGGTATGATACAGTGAAAACCTGTCCACAGGCACAGTGAGGTATGATGCAGTGAAAAACCTGTCCACAGGCACAGTAGGTATGATACAGTGAAAAACCCATCCACAGGCACAGTGAGGTACAGTACAGTGAAAACCTATTCCACAGGCACACTGAGGTATGATGCCGTGAAAACCCATCCACAGGCACAGTGAGGTATGATGCAGTGAAAACACATCCACCGGCACAGTGAGATCTGATACAGTGAAAAACACATCCACAGGCACTATGAGGTATGATACACTGAAAACCCATCCATAGTCAAAGTGAGGTACAGTACAGTGAAAACCCCATCCACAGGCACACTGAGGTATGATACAGTGCAAAACCCACTCACAGGCACAGTGAGGTACAATACGGTGAAAACCCATCCACAGACACAGTGAGGTATGATACAGTGAAACCCATCCACAGACACAGTGAGATATGATACAGTAAAAAAAAACCTGTCCACAGACACAGTGAGGTATGATGCAGTGAAAACCCTGTCCACCGGCACAGTAGGTATGATACAGTGCAAAACCCATCCACAGGCACAGTGAAGTATGATACAGTGAAAACCCATCCACAGGCACAGTGAGGTATGATACAGTGAAAAACCTGTCCACAGGCAGAGTGAGGTATGATACAGTGCAAAATATGTCCACAGGCACAGTGAGATCTGATACAGTGAAAAACACATCCACAGGCACTATGAGGTATGATACAGTGAAAACCATCCACAGGCACAGTGAGGTACAGTACAGTGAAAAACCCATCCACAGGCACAGTGAGATATGATACAGTGAAAAACCATCCACAGTCAAAGTGAGGTACAGTACAGTGGAAAACCCATCCACAGGCACAGTGAGGTATGATACCGTGAAAACCCATCCATAGTCAAAGTGAGGTACAGTACAATGAAAAACCCATCCACAGGCACAGTGAGGTATGATACAGTGCAAAACCCACCCACAGGCACAGTGAGGTATGATATAGTGCAAAACCCATCCACAGGCACAGTGAGGTATGATACAGTGAAAACCCATCCACAGGCACAGTGAGGTATGATACAGTGAAAACCCATCCACAGGCACAGTGAGATCTGATACAGTGAAAAACCATCCACAGGCACAGTGAGATATGATACAGTAAAAAACCCTGTCCACCGACACAGTGAGGTATGATACAGTGAAAACCCTTCCACAGACACACTGAGGTATGATACAGTGAAAACCCATCCACAGGCACAGTGAGGTATGATACAGTGAAAAACCTGTCCACAGGCACAGTAGGTATGATACAGTGAAAAACCCATCCACAGGCACACTGAGGTACAATACAGTGAAAACCTATTCCACAGGCACAGTGAGGTATGATGCCGTGAAAACACATCCACAGGCACAGTGAGGTATGATACAGTGGAAAACCCATCCACAGGCACAGTGAAGTATGATACAGTGAAAATCCATCCACAGGCACAGTGAGGTATGATACAGTGAAAACCCATCCACAGTCAAAGTGAGGTACAGTACAGTGGAAAACCCATCCACAGGCACAGTGAGGTATGATACAGTGAAAACCCATCCATAGTCAAAGTGAGGTACAGTACAGTGAAAAACCCATCCACAGGCACAGTGAGGTATGATACAGTAAAAAAACCCATCCACAGGCACAGTGAGATCTGATACAGTGAAAAACCATCCACAGGCACAGTGAGGTATGATACAGTGAAAACCCATCCACAGACACAGTGAGGTATGATACAGTGAAAAACCCATCCACAGACACAGTGAGGTATGATATAGTGAAAACCCATCCACAGGCACAGTGAGGTATGATACAGTGAAAACCCATCCACAGCCACAGTGAGATCTGATACAGTGAAAAACCATCCACAGGCACAGTGAGGTATGGTACAGTGGAAAACCAGTACACAGAAACAGAGAGGTATGATACACTGAAAAACACATCGACAGGCACTGTCAGGTATGTTACAGTGAAAACCCATCCACAGGCACAGTGAGGTATGATACAGTGAAAAACCCATGCACAGGCACAGTGAGGTATGATACAGTGCAAAACCCATCCACAGGCACAGTGAAGTATGATACAGTGAAAACCCATCCACAGGCACAGTGAGGTATGATACAGTGAAAAACCTGTCCACAGACAGAGTGAGGTATGATACAGTGAAAACCCCACAGGCACAGTGAGATATGATACAGTGAAAAACCCATCCACAGGCACAGTGAGGTATCATACAGTGAAAAACCCATCCATAGGCACAGTGAGGTATGATACAGTGAAAAACCCATCCATAGGCACAGTGAGGTATGAAACAGTGAAAAACTCATCCACAGGCAGAGTGAGGTATGATACAGTGAAAACCCTGTCCACAGGCACAGTGAGGTATGATACAGTGAAAACCTATCCACAGGCACAGTGAGGTATGATACAGTAAAAACCCCATCCATACGCACAGTGAGGTATGATACACTGAAACCCCATCCACAGGCACAGTGAGGTACAGTACAGTGAAAACCCCATCCACAGGCACAGTGAGATATGATACAGTCAAAAACCTGTCCACAGGCACAGTGAGTTACAGTACAGTGAAAAACCCATCCACAGGCACAGTGAGGTACAGGACAGTGAAAACCTATTCCACAGGCACAGTGAGGTATGATGCCGTGAAAACACATCCACAGGCACAGTGAGGTATGATACAGTGCAAAACCCATTCACAGGCACAGTGAGGTATGATACAGTGAATACCCATCCACAGGCACAGTGAGGAATGTTACAGTGAAAACCCTGTACACAGGCACAGTGAAGTATGATACATCGAAAACCCATCCACAGACACAGAGAGGTATGATACAGTGAAAAACCCATCCACAGACACAGTGAGGTATAATATAGTGAAAACCCATCCACAGGCACAGTGAGGTATGATACAGTGGAAAACCAGTACACAGAAACAGAGAGGTATGATACAGTGAAAAACCATCCACAGTCAAAGTGAGGTACAGTACAGTGGAAAACCCATCCACAGGCACAGTGAGGTATGATACCGTGAAAACCCATCCATAGTCAAAGTGAGGTACAGTACAATGAAAAACCCATCCACAGGCACAGTGAGGTATGATACAGTGCAAAACCCACCCACAGGCACAGTGAGGTATGATATAGTGCAAAACCCATCCACAGGCACAGTGAGGTATGATACAGTGAAAACCCATCCACAGGCACAGTGAGGTATGATACAGTGAAAACCCATCCACAGGCACAGTGAGATCTGATACAGTGAAAAACCATCCACAGGCACAGTGAGATATGATACAGTAAAAAACCCTGTCCACCGACACAGTGAGGTATGATACAGTGAAAACCCTTCCACAGACACACTGAGGTATGATACAGTGAAAACCCATCCACAGGCACAGTGAGGTATGATACAGTGAAAAACCTGTCCACAGGCACAGTAGGTATGATACAGTGAAAAACCCATCCACAGGCACACTGAGGTACAATACAGTGAAAACCTATTCCACAGGCACAGTGAGGTATGATGCCGTGAAAACACATCCACAGGCACAGTGAGGTATGATACAGTGGAAAACCCATCCACAGGCACAGTGAAGTATGATACAGTGAAAACCCATCCACAGGCACAGTGAGGTATGATACAGTGAAAACCCATCCACAGTCAAAGTGAGGTACAGTACAGTGGAAAACCCATCCACAGGCACAGTGAGGTATGATACAGTGAAAACCCATCCATAGTCAAAGTGAGGTACAGTACAGTGAAAAACCCATCCACAGGCACAGTGAGGTATGATACAGTAAAAAAACCCATCCACAGGCACAGTGAGATCTGATACAGTGAAAAACCATCCACAGGCACAGTGAGGTATGATACAGTGAAAACCCATCCACAGACACAGTGAGGTATGATACAGTGAAAAACCCATCCACAGACACAGTGAGGTATGATATAGTGAAAACCCATCCACAGGCACAGTGAGGTATGATACAGTGAAAACCCATCCACAGCCACAGTGAGATCTGATACAGTGAAAAACCATCCACAGGCACAGTGAGGTATGGTACAGTGGAAAACCAGTACACAGAAACAGAGAGGTATGATACACTGAAAAACACATCGACAGGCACTGTCAGGTATGTTACAGTGAAAACCCATCCACAGGCACAGTGAGGTATGATACAGTGAAAAACCCATGCACAGGCACAGTGAGGTATGATACAGTGCAAAACCCATCCACAGGCACAGTGAAGTATGATACAGTGAAAACCCATCCACAGGCACAGTGAGGTATGATACAGTGAAAAACCTGTCCACAGACAGAGTGAGGTATGATACAGTGAAAACCCCACAGGCACAGTGAGATATGATACAGTGAAAAACCCATCCACAGGCACAGTGAGGTATCATACAGTGAAAAACCCATCCATAGGCACAGTGAGGTATGATACAGTGAAAAACCCATCCATAGGCACAGTGAGGTATGAAACAGTGAAAAACTCATCCACAGGCAGAGTGAGGTATGATACAGTGAAAACCCTGTCCACAGGCACAGTGAGGTATGATACAGTGAAAACCTATCCACAGGCACAGTGAGGTATGATACAGTAAAAACCCCATCCATACGCACAGTGAGGTATGATACACTGAAACCCCATCCACAGGCACAGTGAGGTACAGTACAGTGAAAACCCCATCCACAGGCACAGTGAGATATGATACAGTCAAAAACCTGTCCACAGGCACAGTGAGTTACAGTACAGTGAAAAACCCATCCACAGGCACAGTGAGGTACAGGACAGTGAAAACCTATTCCACAGGCACAGTGAGGTATGATGCCGTGAAAACACATCCACAGGCACAGTGAGGTATGATACAGTGCAAAACCCATTCACAGGCACAGTGAGGTATGATACAGTGAATACCCATCCACAGGCACAGTGAGGAATGTTACAGTGAAAACCCTGTACACAGGCACAGTGAAGTATGATACATCGAAAACCCATCCACAGACACAGAGAGGTATGATACAGTGAAAAACCCATCCACAGACACAGTGAGGTATAATATAGTGAAAACCCATCCACAGGCACAGTGAGGTATGATACAGTGGAAAACCAGTACACAGAAACAGAGAGGTATGATACAGTGAAAACCCATCCACAGGCACAGTGAGATACAGTACAGTGAAAACCCATACACAGGCACAGTGAGATATGATACAGTGAAAACCCATCCACAGGCACAGTGAGGTATGATACAGTGAAAAACCTGTCCACAGGCAGAGTGAGGTATGATACAGTGTAAAACATGTCCACAGGCACAGTGAGATCTGATACAGTGAAAAACACATCGACAGGCACTGTGAGGTATGTTAAAGTGAAAACCCATCCACAGGCACAGTGAGGTATGATACAGTGAAAAACCCATCCACAGACACATTGAGGTATGATACAGTGAAAACCCATCCACAGGCAGAGTGAGGTATGATACAGTGAAAACCCTGTCCACAGGCACAGTGAGGTAAGCTACAGTGAAAACCTATCCACAGGCACAGTGAGGTATGATACAATAAAAACCCCATCCATAGGCACAGTGAAGTATGATAAAGTGAAAACCCATCGACAGGCACAGTGAGGTATGATACAGTGTAAAACATGTCCACAGGCACAGTGAGATCTGATACAGTGAAAAACACATCCACAGGCACTGTGAGGTATGGTACAGTGAAAACCCATCCACAGGCACAGTGAGGTACAGTACAGTGAAAAACCCATCCACAGGCACAGTGATGTATGATACAGTGAAAACCCATCCACAGTCAAAGTGAGGTACAGTACAGTGGAAACCCATCCACAGGCACAGTGAGGTATCATACAGTGAAAACCCATCCACAGGCACAGTGAGGTATGATACAGTGAAAACCCATCCACAGACACAGTGAGGTATGATAAAGTGAAAAACCCATCCACAGACACAGTGAGATATGATACAGTAAAAAAAACCTGTCCACAGACACAGTGAGGTATGATACAGTGAAAAGCCTTCCACAGGCACAGTGAGGTATGATACAGTGAAAACCAATCCACAGACACAGTGAGGTACAGTACAGTGAAAAAACCCATCCACAGGCACAGTGAGGTATGATACAGTGAAAACCTGTCCACAGGCACAGTGAGGTATGATGCAGTGAAAAACCTGTCCACAGGCACAGTAGGTATGATACAGTGAAAAACCCATCCACAGGCACAGTGAGGTACAGTACAGTGAAAACCTATTCCACAGGCACAGTGAGGTATGATGCCGTGAAAACCCATCCACAGGCACAGTGAGGTATGATGCAGTGAAAACACATCCACCGGCACAGTGAGATCTGATACAGTGAAAAACACATCCACAGGCACTATGAGGTATGATACACTGAAAACCCATCCATAGTCAAAGTGAGGTACAGTACAGTGAAAACCCCATCCACAGGCACACTGAGGTATGATACAGTGCAAAACCCACCCACAGGCACAGTGAGGTATGATATAGTGCAAAACCCATCCACAGGCACAGTGAGGTATGATACAGTGAAAACCCATTCACAGGCACAGTGAGGTATGATACAGTAAAAACCCCAACCACAGGCACAGTGAGGTATGATACAGTGAAAACCCATCCACAGGGACAGTGAGGTACAATACGGTGAAAACCCATCCACAGACACAGTGAGGTATGATACAGTGAAACCCATCCACAGACACAGTGAGATATGATACAGTAAAAAAAAACCTGTCCACAGACACAGTGAGGTATGATGCAGTGAAAAACCTGTCCACCGGCACAGTAGGTATGATACAGTGCAAAACCCATCCACAGGCACAGTGAAGTATGATACAGTGAAAACCCATCCACAGGCACAGTGAGGTATGATACAGTGAAAAACCTGTCCACAGGCAGAGTGAGGTATGATACAGTGCAAAATATGTCCACAGGCACAGTGAGATCTGATACAGTGAAAAACACATCCACAGGCACTATGAGGTATGATACAGTGAAAACCATCCACAGGCACAGTGAGGTACAGTACAGTGAAAAACCCATCCACAGGCACAGTGAGATATGATACAGTGAAAAACCATCCACAGTCAAAGTGAGGTACAGTACAGTGGAAAACCCATCCACAGGCACAGTGAGGTATGATACCATGAAAACCCATCCATAGTCAAAGTGAGGTACAGTACAGTGAAAAACCCATCCACAGGCACAGTGAGGTATGATACAGTGCAAAACCCACCCACAGGCACAGTGAGGTATGATATAGTGCAAAACCCATCCACAGGCACAGTGAGGTATGATACAGTGAAAACCCATCCACAGGCACAGTGAGGTATGATACAGTGAAAACCCATCCACAGGCACAGTGAGATCTGATACAGTGAAAAACCATCCACAGGCACAGTGAGATATGATACAGTAACAAACCCTGTCCACCGACACAGTGAGGTATGATACAGTGAAAACCCTTCCACAGACACACAAAGGTATGATACAGTGAAAACCCATCCACAGGCACAGTGAGGTATGATACAGTGAAAAAACTGTCCACAGGCACAGTAGGTATGATACAGTGAAAAACCCATCCACAGGCACACTGAGGTACAATACAGTGAAAACATATTCCACAGGCACAGTGAGGTATGATGCCGTGAAAACACATCCACAGGCACAGTGAGGTATGATACAGTGCAAAACCCATCCACAGGCACAGTGAAGTATGATACAGTGAAAACCCATCCACAGGCACAGTGAGATCTGATACAGTGAAAAACCATCCACAGGCACAGTGAGATATGATACAGTAAAAAACCCTGTCCACCGACACAGTGAGGTATGATACAGTGAAAACCCTTCCACAGACACACTGAGGTATGATACAGTGAAAACCCATCCACAGGCACAGTGAGGTATGATACAGTGAAAAACCTGTCCACAGGCACAGTAGGTATGATACAGTGAAAAACCCATCCACAGGCACACTGAGGTACAATACAGTGAAAACCTATTCCACAGGCACAGTGAGGTATGATGCCGTGAAAACACATCCACAGGCACAGTGAGGTATGATACAGTGCAAAACCCATCCACAGGCACAGTGAAGTATGATACAGTGAAAACCCATCCACAGGCACAGTGAGGTATGATACAGTGAAAACCCATCCACAGTCAAAGTGAGGTACAGTACAGTGGAAAACCCATCCACAGGCACAGTGAGGTATGATACAGTGAAAACCCATCCATAGTCAAAGTGAGGTACAGTACAGTGAAAAACCCATCCACAGGCACAGTGAGGTATGATACAGTAAAAAACCCATCCACAGGCACAGTGAGATATGATACAGTGAAAAACCATCCACAGGCACAGTGAGGTATGATACAGTGAAAACCCATCCACAGACACAGTGAGGTATGATACAGTGAAAAACCCATCCACAGACACAGTGAGGTATGATATAGTGAAAACCCATCCACAGGCACAGTGAGGTATGATACAGTGAAAACCCATCCACAGCCACAGTGAGATCTGATACAGTGAAAAACCATCCACAGGCACAGTGAGGTATGGTACAGTGGAAAACCAGTACACAGAAACAGAGAGGTATGATACACTGAAAAACACATCGACAGGCACTGTCAGGTATGTTACAGTGAAAACCCATCCACAGGCACAGTGAGGTATGATACAGTGAAAAACCCATGCACAGGCACAGTGAGGTATGATACAGTGCAAAACCCATCCACAGGCACAGTGAAGTATGATACAGTGAAAACCCATCCACAGGCACAGTGAGGTATGATACAGTGAAAAACCTGTCCACAGACAGAGTGAGGTATGATACAGTGAAAACCCCACAGGCACAGTGAGATATGATACAGTGAAAAACCCATCCACAGGCACAGTGAGGTATCATACAGTGAAAAACCCATCCATAGGCACAGTGAGGTATGATACAGTGAAAAACCCATCCATAGGCACAGTGAGGTATGAAACAGTGAAAAACTCATCCACAGGCAGAGTGAGGTATGATACAGTGAAAACCCTGTCCACAGGCACAGTGAGGTATGATACAGTGAAAACCTATCCACAGGCACAGTGAGGTATGATACAGTAAAAACCCCATCCATACGCACAGTGAGGTATGATACACTGAAACCCCATCCACAGGCACAGTGAGGTACAGTACAGTGAAAACCCCATCCACAGGCACAGTGAGATATGATACAGTCAAAAACCTGTCCACAGGCACAGTGAGTTACAGTACAGTGAAAAACCCATCCACAGGCACAGTGAGGTACAGGACAGTGAAAACCTATTCCACAGGCACAGTGAGGTATGATGCCGTGAAAACACATCCACAGGCACAGTGAGGTATGATACAGTGCAAAACCCATTCACAGGCACAGTGAGGTATGATACAGTGAATACCCATCCACAGGCACAGTGAGGAATGTTACAGTGAAAACCCTGTACACAGGCACAGTGAAGTATGATACATCGAAAACCCATCCACAGACACAGAGAGGTATGATACAGTGAAAAACCCATCCACAGACACAGTGAGGTATAATATAGTGAAAACCCATCCACAGGCACAGTGAGGTATGATACAGTGGAAAACCAGTACACAGAAACAGAGAGGTATGATACAGTGAAAACCCATCCACAGGCACAGTGAGATACAGTACAGTGAAAACCCATACACAGGCACAGTGAGATATGATACAGTGAAAACCCATCCACAGGCACAGTGAGGTATGATACAGTGAAAAACCTGTCCACAGGCAGAGTGAGGTATGATACAGTGTAAAACATGTCCACAGGCACAGTGAGATCTGATACAGTGAAAAACACATCGACAGGCACTGTGAGGTATGTTAAAGTGAAAACCCATCCACAGGCACAGTGAGGTATGATACAGTGAAAAACCCATCCACAGACACATTGAGGTATGATACAGTGAAAACCCATCCACAGGCAGAGTGAGGTATGATACAGTGAAAACCCTGTCCACAGGCACAGTGAGGTAAGCTACAGTGAAAACCTATCCACAGGCACAGTGAGGTATGATACAGTAAAAACCCCATCCATAGGCACAGTGAAGTATGATAAAGTGAAAACCCATCGACAGGCAGAGTGAGGTATGATACAGTGTAAAACATGTCCACAGGCACAGTGAGATCTGATACAGTGAAAAACACATCCACAGACACTATGAGGTATGGTACAGTGAAAACCCATCCACAGGCACAGTGAGGTACAGTACAGTGAAAAACCCATCCACAGGCACAGTGATGTATGATACAGTGAAAACCCATCCACAGTCAAAGTGAGGTACAGTACAGTGGAAACCCATCCACAGGCACAGTGAGGTATCATACAGTGAAAACCCATCCACAGGCACAGTGAGGTATGATACAGTGAAAACCCATCCACAGACACAGTGAGGTATGATAAAGTGAAAAACCCATCCACAGACACAGTGAGATATGATACAGTAAAAAAAACCTGTCCACAGACACAGTGAGGTATGATACAGTGAAAAGCCTTCCACAGGCACAGTGAGGTATGATACAGTGAAAACCAATCCACAGACACAGTGAGGTACAGTACAGTGAAAAAACCCATCCACAGGCACAGTGAGGTATGATACAGTGAAAACCTGTCCACAGGCACAGTGAGGTATGATGCAGTGAAAAACCTGTCCACAGGCACAGTAGGTATGATACAGTGAAAAACCCATCCACAGGCACAGTGAGGTACAGTACAGTGAAAACCTATTCCACAGGCACAGTGAGGTATGATACAGTGAAAACCCATCCACAGGCACAGTGAGGTATGATGCAGTGAAAACACATCCACCGGCACAGTGAGATCTGATACAGTGAAAAACACATCCACAGGCACTATGAGGTATGATACACTGAAAACCCATCCATAGTCAAAGTGAGGTACAGTACAGTGAAAACCCCATCCACAGGCACACTGAGGTATGATACAGTGCAAAACCCACCCACAGGCACAGTGAGGTATGATATAGTGCAAAACCCATCCACAGGCACAGTGAGGTATGATACAGTGAAAACCCATTCACAGGCACAGTGAGGTATGATACAGTAAAAACCCCATCCACAGGCACAGTGAGGTATGATACAGTGAAAACCCATCCACAGGGACAGTGAGGTACAATACGGTGAAAACCCATCCACAGACACAGTGAGGTATGATACAGTGAAACCCATCCACAGACACAGTGAGATATGATACAGTAAAAAAAAACCTGTCCACAGACACAGTGAGGTATGATGCAGTGAAAAACCTGTCCACCGGCACAGTAGGTATGATACAGTGCAAAACCCATCCACAGGCACAGTGAAGTATGATACAGTGAAAACCCATCCACAGACACAGAGAGGTATGATACAGTGAAAAACCCATCCACAGACACAGTGAGGTATAATATAGTGAAAACCCATCCACAGGCACAGTGAGGTATGATACAGTGGAAAACCAGTACACAGAAACAGAGAGGTATGATACAGTGAAAACCCATCCACAGGCACAGTGAGATACAGTACAGTGAAAACCCATACACAGGCACAGTGAGATATGATACAGTGAAAACCCATCCACAGGCACAGTGAGGTATGATACAGTGAAAAACCTGTCCACAGGCAGAGTGAGGTATGATACAGTGTAAAACATGTCCACAGGCACAGTGAGATCTGATACAGTGAAAAACACATCGACAGGCACTGTGAGGTATGTTAAAGTGAAAACCCATCCACAGGCACAGTGAGGTATGATACAGTGAAAAACCCATCCACAGACACATTGAGGTATGATACAGTGAAAACCCATCCACAGGCAGAGTGAGGTATGATACAGTGAAAACCCTGTCCACAGGCACAGTGAGGTAAGCTACAGTGAAAACCTATCCACAGGCACAGTGAGGTATGATACAGTAAAAACCCCATCCATAGGCACAGTGAAGTATGATAAAGTGAAAACCCATCGACAGGCAGAGTGAGGTATGATACAGTGTAAAACATGTCCACAGGCACAGTGAGATCTGATACAGTGAAAAACACATCCACAGACACTATGAGGTATGGTACAGTGAAAACCCATCCACAGGCACAGTGAGGTACAGTACAGTGAAAAACCCATCCACAGGCACAGTGATGTATGATACAGTGAAAACCCATCCACAGTCAAAGTGAGGTACAGTACAGTGGAAACCCATCCACAGGCACAGTGAGGTATCATACAGTGAAAACCCATCCACAGGCACAGTGAGGTATGATACAGTGAAAACCCATCCACAGACACAGTGAGGTATGATAAAGTGAAAAACCCATCCACAGACACAGTGAGATATGATACAGTAAAAAAAACCTGTCCACAGACACAGTGAGGTATGATACAGTGAAAAGCCTTCCACAGGCACAGTGAGGTATGATACAGTGAAAACCAATCCACAGACACAGTGAGGTACAGTACAGTGAAAAAACCCATCCACAGGCACAGTGAGGTATGATACAGTGAAAACCTGTCCACAGGCACAGTGAGGTATGATGCAGTGAAAAACCTGTCCACAGGCACAGTAGGTATGATACAGTGAAAAACCCATCCACAGGCACAGTGAGGTACAGTACAGTGAAAACCTATTCCACAGGCACACTGAGGTATGATGCCGTGAAAACCCATCCACAGGCACAGTGAGGTATGATGCAGTGAAAACACATCCACCGGCACAGTGAGATCTGATACAGTGAAAAACACATCCACAGGCACTATGAGGTATGATACACTGAAAACCCATCCATAGTCAAAGTGAGGTACAGTACAGTGAAAACCCCATCCACAGGCACACTGAGGTATGATACAGTGCAAAACCCACCCACAGGCACAGTGAGCTATGATATAGTGCAAAACCCATCCACAGGCACAGTGAGGTATGATACAGTGAAAACCCATTCACAGGCACAGTGAGGTATGATACAGTAAAAACCCCATCCACAGGCACAGTGAGGTATGATACAGTGAAAACCCATCCACAGGGACAGTGAGGTACAATACGGTGAAAACCCATCCACAGACACAGTGAGGTATGATACAGTGAAACCCATCCACAGACACAGTGAGATATGATACAGTAAAAAAAAACCTGTCCACAGACACAGTGAGGTATGATGCAGTGAAAAACCTGTCCACCGGCACAGTAGGTATGATACAGTGCAAAACCCATCCACAGGCACAGTGAAGTATGATACAGTGAAAACCCATCCACAGGCACAGTGAGGTATGATACAGTGAAAAACCTGTCCACAGGCAGAGTGAGGTATGATACAGTGCAAAATATGTCCACAGGCACAGTGAGATCTGATACAGTGAAAAACACATCCACAGGCACTATGAGGTATGATACAGTGAAAACCATCCACAGGCACAGTGAGGTACAGTACAGTGAAAAACCCATCCACAGGCACAGTGAGATATGATACAGTGAAAAACCATCCACAGTCAAAGTGAGGTACAGTACAGTGGAAAACCCATCCACAGGCACAGTGAGGTATGATACCGTGAAAACCCATCCATAGTCAAAGTGAGGTACAGTACAGTGAAAAACCCATCCACAGGCACAGTGAGGTATGATACAGTGCAAAACCCACCCACAGGCACAGTGAGGTATGATATAGTGCAAAACCCATCCACAGGCACAGTGAGGTATGATACAGTGAAAACCCATCCACAGGCACAGTGAGGTATGATACAGTGAAAACCCATCCACAGGCACAGTGAGATCTGATACAGTGAAAAACCATCCACAGGCACAGTGAGATATGATACAGTAACAAACCCTGTCCACCGACACAGTGAGGTATGATACAGTGAAAACCCTTCCACAGACACACAAAGGTATGATACAGTGAAAACCCATCCACAGGCACAGTGAGGTATGATACAGTGAAAAAACTGTCCACAGGCACAGTAGGTATGATACAGTGAAAAACCCATCCACAGGCACAGTGAGGTATGATACAGTGAAAAAACTGTCCACAGGCACAGTAGGTATGATACAGTGAAAAACCCATCCACAGGCACACTGAGGTACAATACAGTGAAAACCTATTCCACAGGCACAGTGAGGTATGATGCCGTGAAAACACATCCACAGGCACAGTGAGGTATGATACAGTGCAAAACCCATCCACAGGCACAGTGAAGTATGATACAGTGAAAACCCATCCACAGGCACAGTGAGGTATGATACAGTGAAAAACCTGTCCACAGGCAGAGTGAGGTATGATACAGTGTAAAACATATCCACAGGCACAGTGAGATCTGATACAATGAAAAACACATCCACAGGCACTATGAGGTATGGTACAGTGAAAACCCATCCACAGGCACAGTGAGGTACAGTACAGTGAAAAACCCATCCACAGGCACAGTAAGGTATGATACAGTGAACAACCCATACACAGGCACAGTGAGGTATGATACAGTGCAAAACCCATCCACAGGCACAGTGAAGTATGATACAGTGAAAACCCATCCACAGGCACAGTGAGGTATGATACAGTGAAAAACCTGTCCACAGACAGAGTGAGGTATGATACAGTGAAAACCCCACAGGCACAGTGAGATATGATACAGTGAAAAACCCATCCACAGGCACAGTGAGGTATCATACAGTGAAAAACCCATCCATAGGCACAGTGAGGTAAGATACAGTGAAAAACCCATCCATAGGCACAGTGAGGTATGAAACAGTGAAAAACTCATCCACAGGCAGAGTGAGGTATGATACAGTGAAAACCCTGTCCACAGGCACAGTGAGGTATGATACAGTGAAAACCTATCCACAGGCACAGTGAGGTATGATACAGTAAAAACCCCATCCATACGCACAGTGAGGTATGATACACTGAAACCCCATCCACAGGCACAGTGAGGTACAGTACAGTGAAAACCCCATCCACAGGCACAGTGAGATATGATACAGTCAAAAACCTGTCCACAGGCACAGTGAGTTACAGTACAGTGAAAAACCCATCCACAGGCACAGTGAGGTACAGGACAGTGAAAACCTATTCCACAGGCACAGTGAGGTATGATACCGTGAAAACCCATCCATAGTCAAAGTGAGGTACAGTACAGTGAAAAACCCATCCACAGGCACAGTGAGGTATGATACAGTGCAAAACCCACCCACAGGCACAGTGAGGTATGATATAGTGCAAAACCCATCCACAGGCACAGTGAGGTATGATACAGTGAAAACCCATCCACAGGCACAGTGAGGTATGATACAGTGAAAACCCATCCACAGGCACAGTGAGATCTGATACAGTGAAAAACCATCCACAGGCACAGTGAGATATGATACAGTAACGAACCCTGTCCACCGACACAGTGAGGTATGATACAGTGAAAACCCTTCCACAGACACACAAAGGTATGATACAGTGAAAACCCATCCACAGGCACAGTGAGGTATGATACAGTGAAAAAACTGTCCACAGGCACAGTAGGTATGATACAGTGAAAAACCCATCCACAGGCACACTGAGGTACAATACAGTGAAAACCTATTCCACAGGCACAGTGAGGTATGATGCCGTGAAAACACATCCACAGGCACAGTGAGGTATGATACAGTGCAAAACCCATCCACAGGCACAGTGAAGTATGATACAGTGAAAACCCATCCACAGGCACAGTGAGGTATGATACAGTGAAAAACCTGTCCACAGGCAGAGTGAGGTATGATACAGTGTAAAACATATCCACAGGCACAGTGAGATCTGATACAATGAAAAACACATCCACAGGCACTATGAGGTATGGTACAGTGAAAACCCATCCACAGGCACAGTGAGGTACAGTACAGTGAAAAACCCATCCACAGGCACAGTAAGGAATGATACAGTGAACAACCCATACACAGGCACAGTGAGGTATGATACAGTGCAAAACCCATCCACAGGCACAGTGAAGTATGATACAGTGAAAACCCATCCACAGGCACAGTGAGGTATGATACAGTGAAAACCCATCCATAGTCAAAGTGAGGTACAGTACAGTGAAAAACCCATCCACAGGCACAGTGAGGTATGATACAGTAAAAAACCCATCCACAGGCACAGTGAGATCTGATACAGTGAAAAACCATCCACAGGCACAGTGAGGTATGATACAGTGAAAACCCATCCACAGACACAGTGAGGTATGATACAGTGAAAAACCCATCCACAGACACAGTGAGGTATGATATAGTGAAAACCCATCCACAGGCACAGTGAGGTATGATACAGTGAAAACCCATCCACAGCCACAGTGAGATCTGATACAGTGAAAAACCATCCACAGGCACAGTGAGGTATGGTACAGTGGAAAACCAGTACACAGAAACAGAGAGGTATGATACACTGAAAAACACATCGACAGGCACTGTCAGGTATGTTACAGTGAAAACCCATCCACAGGCACAGTGAGGTATGATACAGTGAAAAACCCATGCACAGGCACAGTGAGGTATGATACAGTGCAAAACCCATCCACAGGCACAGTGAAGTATGATACAGTGAAAACCCATCCACAGGCACCGTGAGGTATGATACAGTGAAAAACCTGTCCACAGACAGAGTGAGGTATGATACAGTGAAAACCCCACAGGCACAGTGAGATATGATACAGTGAAAAACCCATCCACAGGCACAGTGAGGTATCATACAGTGAAAAACCCATCCATAGGCACAGTGAGGTATGATACAGTGAAAAACCCATCCATAGGCACAGTGAGGTATGAAACAGTGAAAAACTCATCCACAGGCAGAGTGAGGTATGATACAGTGAAAACCCTGTCCACAGGCACAGTGAGGTATGATACAGTGAAAACCTATCCACAGGCACAGTGAGGTATGATACAGTAAAAACCCCATCCATACGCACAGTGAGGTATGATACACTGAAACCCCATCCACAGGCACAGTGAGGTACAGTACAGTGAAAACCCCATCCACAGGCACAGTGAGATATGATACAGTCAAAAACCTGTCCACAGGCACAGTGAGTTACAGTACAGTGAAAAACCCATCCACAGGCACAGTGAGGTACAGGACAGTGAAAACCTATTCCACAGGCACAGTGAGGTATGATGCCGTGAAAACACATCCACAGGCACAGTGAGGTATGATACAGTGCAAAACCCATTCACAGGCACAGTGAGGTATGATACAGTGAATACCCATCCACAGGCACAGTGAGGAATGTTACAGTGAAAACCCTGTACACAGGCACAGTGAAGTATGATACATCGAAAACCCATCCACAGACACAGAGAGGTATGATACAGTGAAAAACCCATCCACAGACACAGTGAGGTATAATATAGTGAAAACCCATCCACAGGCACAGTGAGGTATGATACAGTGGAAAACCAGTACACAGAAACAGAGAGGTATGATACAGTGAAAACCCATCCACAGGCACAGTGAGATACAGTACAGTGAAAACCCATACACAGGCACAGTGAGATATGATACAGTGAAAACCCATCCACAGGCACAGTGAGGTATGATACAGTGAAAAACCTGTCCACAGGCAGAGTGAGGTATGATACAGTGTAAAACATGTCCACAGGCACAGTGAGATCTGATACAGTGAAAAACACATCGACAGGCACTGTGAGGTATGTTAAAGTGAAAACCCATCCACAGGCACAGTGAGGTATGATACAGTGAAAAACCCATCCACAGACACATTGAGGTATGATACAGTGAAAACCCATCCACAGGCAGAGTGAGGTATGATACAGTGTAAAACATGTCCACAGGCACAGTGAGATCTGATACAGTGAAAAACACATCGACAGGCACTGTGAGGTATGTTAAAGTGAAAACCCATCCACAGGCACAGTGAGGTATGATACAGTGAAAAACCCATCCACAGACACATTGAGGTATGATACAGTGAAAACCCATCCACAGGCAGAGTGAGGTATGATACAGTGAAAACCCTGTCCACAGGCACAGTGAGGTAAGCTACAGTGAAAACCTATCCACAGGCACAGTGAGGTATGATACAGTAAAAACCCCATCCATAGGCACAGTGAAGTATGATAAGTGAAAACCCATCGACAGGCACAGTGAGGTATGATACAGTGTAAAACATGTCCACAGGCACAGTGAGATCTGATACAGTGAAAAACACATCCACAGGCACTGTGAGGTATGGTACAGTAAAAACCCATCCACAGGCACAGTGAGGTACAGTACAGTGAAAAACCCATCCACAGGCACAGTGATGTATGATACAGTGAAAACCCATCCACAGTCAAAGTGAGGTACAGTACAGTGGAAACCCATCCACAGGCACAGTGAGGTATCATACAGTGAAAACCCATCCACAGGCACAGTGAGGTATGATACAGTGAAAACCCATCCACAGACACAGTGAGGTATGATAAAGTGAAAAACCCATCCACAGACACAGTGAGATATGATACAGTAAAAAAAACCTGTCCACAGACACAGTGAGGTATGATACAGTGAAAAGCCTTCCACAGGCACAGTGAGGTATGATACAGTGAAAACCAATCCACAGACACAGTGAGGTACAGTACAGTGAAAAAACCCATCCACAGGCACAGTGAGGTATGATACAGTGAAAACCTGTCCACAGGCACAGTGAGGTATGATGCAGTGAAAAACCTGTCCACAGGCACAGTAGGTATGATACAGTGAAAAACCCATCCACAGGCACAGTGAGGTACAGTACAGTGAAAACCTATTCCACAGGCACAGTGAGGTATGATACAGTGAAAACCCATCCACAGGCACAGTGAGGTATGATGCAGTGAAAACACATCCACCGGCACAGTGAGATCTGATACAGTGAAAAACACATCCACAGGCACTATGAGGTATGATACACTGAAAACCCATCCATAGTCAAAGTGAGGTACAGTACAGTGAAAACCCCATCCACAGGCACACTGAGGTATGATACAGTGCAAAACCCACCCACAGGCACAGTGAGGTATGATATAGTGCAAAACCCATCCACAGGCACAGTGAGGTATGATACAGTGAAAACCCATTCACAGGCACAGTGAGGTATGATACAGTAAAAACCCCATCCACAGGCACAGTGAGGTATGATACAGTGAAAACCCATCCACAGGGACAGTGAGGTACAATACGGTTGAAAACCCATCCACAGACACAGTGAGGTATGATACAGTGAAACCCATCCACAGACACAGTGAGATATGATACAGTAAAAAAAAACCTGTCCACAGACACAGTGAGGTATGATGCAGAGAAAAACCTGTCCACCGGCACAGTAGGTATGATACAGTGCAAAACCCATCCACAGGCACAGTGAAGTATGATACAGTGAAAACCCATCCACAGGCACAGTGAGGTATGATACAGTGAAAAACCTGTCCACAGGCAGAGTGAGGTGTGATACAGTGCAAAATATGTCCACAGGCACAGTGAGATCTGATACAGTGAAAAACACATCCACAGGCACTATGAGGTATGATACAGTGAAAACCATCCACAGGCACAGTGAGGTACAGTACAGTGAAAAACCCATCCACAGGCACAGTGAGATATGATACAGTGAAAACCATCCACAGTCAAAGTGAGGTACAGTACAGTGGAAAACCCATCCACAGGCACAGTGAGGTATGATACCGTGAAAATCCATCCATAGTCAAAGTGAGGTACAGTACAGTGAAAAACCCATCCACAGGCACAGTGAGGTATGATACAGTGCAAAACCCACCCACAGGCACAGTGAGGTATGATATAGTGCAAAACCCATCCACAGGCACAGTGAGGTATGATACAGTGAAAACCCATCCACAGGCACAGTGAGGTATGATACAGTGAAAACCCATCCACAGCACAGTGAGATCTGATACAGTGAAAACCATCCACAGGCACAGTGAGATATGATACAGTAACAAACCCTGTCCACCGACACAGTGAGGTATGATACAGTGAAAACCCTTCCACAGACACACAAAGGTATGATACAGTGAAAACCCATCCACAGGCACAGTGAGGTATGATACAGTGAAAAAACTGTCCACAGGCACAGTAGGTATGATACAGTGAAAAATCCATCCACAGGCACACTGAGGTACAATACAGTGAAAACCTATTCCACAGGCACAGTGAGGTATGATGCCGTGAAAACACATCCACAGGCACAGTGAGGTATGATACAGTGCAAAACCCATCCACAGGCACAGTGAAGTATGATACAGTGAAAACCCATCCACAGGCACAGTGAGGTATGATACAGTGAAAAACCTGTCCACAGGCAGAGTGAGGTATGATACAGTGTAAAACATATCCACAGGCACAGTGAGATCTGATACAATGAAAAACACATCCACAGGCACTATGAGGTATGGTACAGTGAAAACCCATCCACAGGCACAGTGAGGTACAGTACAGTGAAAAACCCATCCACAGGCACAGTAAGGTATGATACAGTGAACAACCCATACACAGGCACAGTGAGGTATGATACAGTGCAAAACCATCCACAGGCACAGTGAAGTATGATACAGTGAAAACCCATCCACAGGCACAGTGAGGTATGATACAGTGAAAAACCTGTCCACAGACAGAGTGAGGTATGATACAGTGAAAACCCCACAGGCACAGTGAGATATGATACAGTGAAAAACCCATCCACAGGCACAGTGAGGTATCATACAGTGAAAAACCCATCCATAGGCACAGTGAGGTATGATACAGTGAAAAACCCATCCATAGCACAGTGAGGTATGAAACAGTGAAAAACTCATCCACAGGCAGAGTGAGGTATGATACAGTGAAAACCCTGTCCACAGGCACAGTGAGGTATGATACAGTGAAAACCTATCCACAGGCACAGTGAGGTATGATACAGTAAAAACCCCATCCATACGCACAGTGAGGTATGATACACTGAAACCCCATCCACAGGCACAGTGAGGTACAGTACAGTGAAAACCCATCCACAGGCACAGTGAGATATGATACAGTCAAAAACCTGTCCACAGGCACAGTGAGTTACAGTACAGTGAAAAACCCATCCACAGGCACAGTGAGGTACAGGACAGTGAAAACCTATTCCACAGGCACAGTGAGGTATGATGCCGTGAAAACGCATCCACAGGCACAGTGAGGTATGATACAGTGCAAAACCCATTCACAGGCACAGTGAGGTATGATACAGTGAATACCCATCCACAGGCACAGTGAGGAATGTTACAGTGAAAACCCTGTACACAGACACAGTGAAGTATGATACATCGAAAACCCATCCACAGACACAGAGAGGTATGATACAGTGAAAAACCCATCCACAGACACAGTGAGGTATAATATAGTGAAAACCCATCCACAGGCACAGTGAGGTATGATACAGTGGAAAACCAGTACACAGAAACAGAGAGGTATGATACAGTGAAAACCCATCCACAGGCACAGTGAGGTAAGCTACAGTGAAAACCTATCCACAGGCACAGTGAGGTATGATACAGTAAAAACCCCATCCATAGGCACAGTGAAGTATGATAAAGTGAAAACCCATCGACAGGCACAGTGAGGTATGATACAGTGTAAAACATGTCCACAGGCACAGTGAGATCTGATACAGTGAAAAACACATCCACAGGCACTGTGAGGTATGGTACAGTGAAAACCCATCCACAGGCACAGTGAGGTACAGTACAGTGAAAAACCCATCCACAGGCACAGTGATGTATGATACAGTGAAAACCCATCCACAGTCAAAGTGAGGTACAGTACAGTGGAAACCCATCCACAGGCACAGTGAGGTATCATACAGTGAAAACCATCCACAGGCACAGTGAGGTATGATACAGTGAAAACCCATCCACAGACACAGTGAGGTATGATAAAGTGAAAAACCCATCCACAGACACAGTGAGATATGATACAGTAAAAAAAACCTGTCCACAGGACACAGTGAGGTATGATACAGTGAAAAGCCTTCCACAGGCACAGTGAGGTATGATACAGTGAAAACCAATCCACAGACACAGTGAGGTACAGTACAGTGAAAAAACCCATCCACAGGCACAGTGAGGTATGATACAGTGAAAACCTGTCCACAGGCACAGTGAGGTATGATGCAGTGAAAAACCTGTCCACAGGCACAGTAGGTATGATACAGTGAAAAACCCATCCACAGGCACAGTGAGGTACAGTACAGTGAAAACTATTCCACAGGCACAGTGAGGTATGATGCCGTGAAAACCCATCCACAGGCACAGTGAGGTATGATGCAGTGAAAACACATCCACCGGCACAGTGAGATCTGATACAGTGAAAAACACATCCACAGGCACTATGAGGTATGATACACTGAAAACCCATCCATAGTCAAAGTGAGGTACAGTACAGTGAAAACCCCATCCACAGGCACACTGAGGTATGATACAGTGCAAAACCCACCCACAGGCACAGTGAGCTATGATATAGTGCAAAACCCATCCACAGGCACAGTGAGGTATGATACAGTGAAAACCCATTCACAGGCACAGTGAGGTATGATACAGTAAAAACCCCATCCACAGGCACAGTGAGGTATGATACAGTGAAAACCCATCCACAGGGACAGTGAGGTACAATACGGTGAAAACCATCCACAGACACAGTGAGGTATGATACAGTGAAACCCATCCACAGACACAGTGAGATATGATACAGTGAAAAAAAACCTGTCCACAGACACAGTGAGGTATGATGCAGTGAAAAACCTGTCCACCGGCACAGTAGGTATGATACAGTGCAAAACCCATCCACAGGCACAGTGAAGTATGATACAGTGAAAACCCATCCACAGGCACAGTGAGGTATGATACAGTGAAAAACCTGTCCACAGGCAGAGTGAGGTATGTTACAGTGCAAAGTATGTCCACAGGCACAGTGAGATCTGATACAGTGAAAAACACATCCACACGCACTATGAGGTATGATACAGTGAAAACCATCCACAGGCACAGTGAGGTACAGTACAGTGAAAAACCCATCCACAGGCACAGTGAGATATGATACAGTGAAAAAACCATCCACAGTCAAAGTGAGGTACAGTACAGTGGAAAACCCATCCACAGGCACAGTGAGGTATGATACCGTGAAAACCCATCCATAGTCAAACTGAGGTACAGTACAGTGAAAAACCCATCCACAGGCACAGTGAGGTATGATACAGTGCAAAACCCACCCACAGGCACAGTGAGGTATGATATAGTGCAAAACCCATCCACAGGCACAGTGAGGTATGATACAGTGAAAACCCATCACAGGCACAGTGAGGTATGATACAGTGAAAACCCATCCACAGGCACAGTGAGATCTGATACAGTGAAAAACCATCCACAGGCACAGTGAGATATGATACAGTAAAAAACCCTGTCCACTGACACAGTGAGGTATGATACAGTGAAAACCCTTCCACAGACACACAAAGGTATGATACAGTGAAAACCCATCCACAGGCACAGTGAGGTATGATACAGTGAAAAAACTGTCCACAGGCACAGTAGATATGATACAGTGAAAAACCCATCCACAGGCACACTGAGGTACAATACAGTGAAAACCTATTCCACAGGCACAGTGAGGTATGATGCCGTGAAAACACATCCACAGGCACAGTGAGGTATGATACAGTGCAAAACCCATCCACAGGCACAGTGAAGTATGATACAGTGAAAACCCATCCACAGGCACAGTGAGGTATGATACAGTGAAAAACCTGTCCACAGGCAGAGTGAGGTATGATACAGTGTAAAACATATCCACAGGCACAGTGAGATCTGATACAATGAAAAACACATCCACAGGCACTATGAGGTATGGTACAGTGAAAACCCATCCACAGGCACAGTGAGGTACAGTACAGTGAAAAACCCATCCACAGGCACAGTAAGGTATGATACAGTGAACAACCCATACACAGGCACAGTGAAGTATGATACAGTGAGAACCCATCCACAGTCAAAGTGAGGTACAGTACAGTGGAAACCCATCCACAGGCACAGTGAGGTATGATACAGTGAAAACCCATCCATAGTCAAAGTGAGGTATGATACAGTGAAAAACCATCCACAGGCACAGTGAGGTATGGTACAGTGGAAAACCAGTACACAGAAACAGAGAGGTATGATACACTGAAAAACACATCGACAGGCACTGTCAGGTATGTTACAGTGAAAACCCATCCACAGGCACAGTGAGGTATGATACAGTGAAAAACCCATGCACAGGCACAGTGAGGTATGATACAGTGCAAAACCCATCCACAGGCACAGTGAAGTATGATACAGTGAAAACCCATCCACAGGAACAGTGAGGTATGATACAGTGAAAAACCTGTCCACAGACAGAGTGAGGTATGATACAGTGAAAACCCCACAGGCACAGTGAGGTATGATACAGTGAAAAACCTGTCCACAGACAGAGTGAGGTATGATACAGTGAAAACCTATCCACAGGCACAGTGAGGTATGATACAGTAAAAACCCCATCCATACGCACAGTGAGGTATGATACACTGAAACCCCATCCACAGGCACAGTGAGGTACAGTACAGTGAAAACCCCATCCACAGGCACAGTGAGATATGATACAGTCAAAAACCTGTCCACAGGCACAGTGAGTTACAGTACAGTGAAAAACCCATCCACAGGCACAGTGAGGTACAGGACAGTGAAAACCTATTCCACAGGCACAGTGAGGTATGATGCCGTGAAAACACATCCACAGGCACAGTGAGGTATGATACAGTGAAAAACCCATTCACAGGCACAGTGAGGTATGATACAGTGAATACCCATCCACAGGCACAGTGAGGAATGTTACAGTGAAAACCCTGTCCACAGGCACAGTGAGGTATGATACAGTGAAAACCTATCCACAGGCACAGTGAGGTATGATACAGTAAAAACCCCATCCATACGCACAGTGAGGTATGATACACTGAAACCCCATCCACAGGCACAGTGAGGTACAGTACAGTGAAAACCCCATCCACAGGCACAGTGAGATATGATACAGTCAAAACCTGTCCACAGGCACAGTGAGTTACAGTACAGTGAAAACCCATCCACAGGCACAGTGAGGTACAGGACAGTGAAACCTATTCCACAGGCACAGTGAGGTATGATGCCGTGAAAACACATCCACAGGCACAGTGAGGTATGATACAGTGCAAAACCCATTCACAGGCACAGTGAGGTATGATACAGTGAATACCCATCCACAGGCACAGTGAGGAATGTTACAGTGAAAACCTGTCCACAGGCACAGTGAGGTATGATACAGTGAAAACCTATCCACAGGCACAGTGAGGTATGATACAGTAAAAACCCCATCCATACGCACAGTGAGGTATGATACACTGAAACCCCATCCACAGGCACAGTGAGGTACAGTACAGTGAAAACCCCATCCACAGGCACAGTGAGATATGATACAGTCAAAAACCTGTCCACAGGCACAGTGAGTTACAGTACAGTGAAAAACCCATCCACAGGCACAGTGAGGTACAGGACAGTGAAAACCTATTCCACAGGCACAGTGAGGTATGATGCCGTGAAAACACATCCACAGGCACAGTGAGGTATGATACAGTGCAAAACCCATTCACAGGCACAGTGAGGTATGATACAGTGAATACCCATCCACAGGCACAGTGAGGAATGTTACAGTGAAAACCTGTACACAGGCACAGTGAGGTATGATACATCGAAAACCCATCCACAGACACAGAGAGGTATGATACAGTGAAAAACCCATCCACAGACACAGTGAGGTATAATATAGTGAAAACCCATCCACAGGCACAGTGAGGTATGATACAGTGGAAACCAGTACACAGAAACAGAGAGGTATGATACAGTGAAAACCCATCCACAGGCACAGTGAGATACAGTACAGTGAAAACCCATACACAGGCACAGTGAGGTATGATACAGTGAAAAACCTGTCCACAGGGAGAGTGAGGTATGATACAGTGTAAAACATGTCCACAGGCACACTGAGATCTGATACAGTGAAAAACACATCGACAGGCACTGTGAGGTATGTTAAAGTGAAAACCCATCCACAGGCACAGTGAGGTATGATACAGTGAAAAACCCATCCACAGACACATTGAGGTATGATACAGTGAAAACCCATCCACAGGCAGAGTGAGTTATGATACAGTGAAAACCCTGTCCACAGGCACAGTGAGGTATGATACAGTAAAAACCCCATCCATAGGCACAGTGAAGTATGATAAAGTGAAAACCCATCGACAGGCACAGTGAGGTATGATACAGTGAAAAACACATCCACAGGCACTATGAGGTATGGTACAGTGAAAACCCATCCACAGGCACAGTGAGGTACAGTACAGTGAAAAACCCATCCACAGGCACAGTGATGTATGATACAGAGAAAACCCATCCACAGTCAAAGTGAGGTACAGTACAGTGGAAACCCATCCACAGGCACAGTGAGGTATCATACAGTGAAAACCCATCCACAGGCACAGTGAGGTATGATACAGTGAAAAACCCATCCACAGACACAGTGAGGTATGATAAAGTGAAAAACCCATCCACAGACACAGTGAGATATGATACAGTAAAAAAAACCTGTCCACAGACACAGTGAGGTATGATACAGTGAAAAGCCTTCCACAGGCACAGTGAGGTATGATACAGTGAAAACCAATCCACAGACACAGTGAGGTACAGTACAGTGAAAAAACCCATCCACAGGCACAGTGAGGTATGATACAGTGAAAACCTGTCCACAGGCACAGTGAGGTATGATGCAGTGAAAAACCTGTCCACAGGCACAGTAGGTATGATACAGTGAAAAACCCATCCACAGGCACAGTGAGGTACAGTACAGTGAAAACCTATTCCACAGGCACAGTGAGGTATGATGCCGTGAAAACCCATCCACAGGCACAGTGAGGTATGATGCAGTGAAAACACATCCACCGGCACAGTGAGATCTGATACAGTGAAAAACACATCCACAGGCACTATGAGGTATGATACACTGAAAACCCATCCATAGTCAAAGTGAGGTACAGTACAGTGAAAACCCCATCCACAGGCACACTGAGGTATGATACAGTGCAAAACCCACCCACAGGCACAGTGAGGTATGATATAGTGCAAAACCCATCCACAGGCACAGTGAGGTATGATACAGTGAAAACCCATTCACAGGCACAGTGAGGTATGATACAGTGAAAACCCATCCACAGGCAGAGTGAGGAATGTTACAGTGAAAAACCCATCCATAGGGACAGTGAGGTATGATACAGTGAAAAACCCATCCATAGGCACAGTGAGGTATGATACAGTGAAAAACTCATCCACAGGCAGAGTGAGGTATGATACAGTGAAAACCCTGTCCACAGGCACAGTGAGGTATGATACAGTGAAAACCTATCCACAGGCACAGTGAGGTATGATACAGTAAAAACCCCATCCATAGGCACAGTGAGGTATGATACAGTGAAACCCCATCCACAGGCACAGTGAGGTACAGTACAGTGAAAACCCCATCCACAGGCACAGTGAGATATGATACAGTCAAAAACCTGTCCACAGGCACAGTGAGTTACAGTACAGTGAAAAACCCATCCACAGGCACAGTGAGGTATGATACAGTGAAAAACAATCGACAGGCACAGTGAGGTACAGGACAGTGAAAACCTATTCCACAGGCACAGTGAGGTATGATGCCGTGAAAACACATCTACAGGCACAGTGAGGTATGATACAGTGCAAAACCCATTCGCAGGCACAGTGAGGTATGATACAGTGAAAACCCATCCACAGGCACAGTGAGGAATGTTACAGTGAAAACCCTGTACACAGGCACAGTGAGGTATGATACATCGAAAACCCATCCACAGACACAGTGAGGTATGATACAGAGAAAACCCATCCACAGGCACAGTGAGGTATGATACAGTGGAAAACCAGTACACAGAAACAGAGAGGTATGATACAGTGAAAAACCTGTCCACAGGCAGAGTGAGGTATGATACAGTGTAAAACATGTCCACAGGCACAGTGAGATCTGATACAGTGAAAAATACATCGACAGGCACTGTGAGGTATGTTAAAGTGAAAACCCATCCACAGGCACAGTGAGGTATGATACAGTGAAAAACCCATCCACAGGCACATTGAGATATGATATAGTGAAAAACCCATCCACAGGCAGAGTGAGGTATGATACAGTGAAAACCCTGTCCACAGTCACAGTGAGTTACAGTACAGTGAAAAACCCATCCACAGGCACAGTGAGGTATGATACAGTGAAAAACAATCGACAGGCACAGTGAGGTACAGGACAGTGAAAACCTATTCCACAGGCACAGTGAGGTATGATGCCGTGAAAACACATCCACAGGCACAGTGAGGTATGATACAGTGAAAACCCATCCACAGGCACAGTGAGATACAGTACAGTGAAAACCCATACACAGGCACAGTGAGATATGATACAGTGAAAACCCATCCACAGGCACAGTGAGGTATGATACAGTGAAAAACCTCTCCACAGGCAGAGTGAGGTATGATACAGTGTAAAACATGTCCACAGGCACAGTGAGATCTGATACAGTGAAAAACACATCCACAGGCACTGTGAGGTATGGTACAGTGAAAACCCATCCACAGGCACAGTGAGGTATGATACAGTGAAAAACCCATCCACAGGCACAGTGAGATATGATACAGTGAAAAACCCATCCACAGGCACAGTGAGATATGATATAGTGAAAAACCCATCCACAGGCAGAGTGAGGTATGATACAGTGAAAACCCTGTCCACAGGCACAGTGAGGTAAGATACAGTGAAAACCTATCCACAGGCACAGTGAGGTATGATACAGTAAAAACCCCATCCATACGCACAGTGAAGTATGATACAGTGAAAACCCATCGACAGGCACAGTGAGGTATGATACAGTGAAAAACCTGTCCACAGGCAGAGTGAGGTATAATACAGTGTAAAACATGTCACAGGCACAGTGAGATCTGATACAGTGAAAAACACATCCACAGGCACTATGAGGTATAGTACAGTGAAAACCCATCCACAGGCACAGTGAGGTACAGTACAGTGAAAAACCCATCCACAGGCACAGTAAGGTATGATACAGTGAAAAGCCCATCCACAGGGAGAGTGAGGTATGATACAGTGAAAACCCATCCACAGCCAAAGTGAGGTACAGTACAGTGGAAACCCATCCACAGGCACAGTGAGGTATGATACCGTGAAAACCCATCCATAGTCAAAGTGAGGTACAGTACAGTGAAAAACCCATCCACAGGCACAGTGAGGTATGATAAAGTGCAAAACCCACCCACAGGCACAGTGAGGTATGATATAGTTCAAAACCCATCCACAGGCACAGTGAGGTATGATACAGTGAAAACCCATCCACAGGCACAGTGAGATCTGATACAGTGAAAACCCATCCACAGGCACAGTGAGGTATGATACAGTGAAAACCCATCCACAGACACAGAGGTATGATACAGTGAAAAACCCATCCACAGACACAGTGAGGTATGATACACTGAAACCCCATCCACAGGCACAGTGAGGTACAGTACAGTGAAAACCCCATCCACAGGCACAGTGAGATATGATACAGTCAAAAACCTGTCCACAGGCACAGTGAGTTACAGTACAGTGAAAAACCCATCCACAGGCACAGTGAGGTACAGGACAGTGAAAACCTATTCCACAGGCACAGTGAGGTATGATGCCGTGAAAACACATCCACAGGCACAGTGAGGTATGATACAGTGCAAAACCCATTCACAGGCACAGTGAGGTATGATACAGTGAATACCCATCCACAGGCACAGTGAGGAATGTTACAGTGAAAACCCTGTACACAGGCACAGTGAGGTATGATACATCGAAAACCCATCCACAGACACAGAGAGGTATGATACAGTGAAAAACCCATCCACAGACACAGTGAGGTATAATATAGTGAAAACCCATCCACAGGCACAGTGAGGTATGATACAGTGGAAAACCAGTACACAGAAACAGAGAGGTATGATACAGTGAAAACCCATCCACAGGCACAGTGAGATACAGTACAGTGAAAACCCATACACAGGCACAGTGAGGTATGATACAGTGAAAAACCTGTCCACAGGCAGAGTGAGGTATGATACAGTGTAAAACATGTCCACAGGCACACTGAGATCTGATACAGTGAAAAACACATCGACAGGCACTGTGAGGTATGTTAAAGTGAAAACCCATCCACAGGCACAGTGAGGTATGATACAGTGAAAAACCCATCCACAGACACATTGAGGTATGATACAGTGAAAACCCATCCACAGGCAGAGTGAGTTATGATACAGTGAAAACCCTGTCCACAGGCACAGTGAGGTATGATACAGTAAAAACCCCATCCATAGGCACAGTGAAGTATGATAAAGTGAAAACCCATCGACAGGCACAGTGAGGTATGATACAGTGAAAAACACATCCACAGGCACTATGAGGTATGGTACAGTGAAAACCCATCCACAGGCACAGTGAGGTACAGTACAGTGAAAAACCCATCCACAGGCACAGTGATGTATGATACAGAGAAAACCCATCCACAGTCAAAGTGAGGTACAGTACAGTGGAAACCCATCCACAGGCACAGTGAGGTATCATACAGTGAAAACCCATCCACAGGCACAGTGAGGTATGATACAGTGAAAAACCCATCCACAGACACAGTGAGGTATGATAAAGTGAAAAACCCATCCACAGACACAGTGAGATATGATACAGTAAAAAAAACCTGTCCACAGACACAGTGAGGTATGATACAGTGAAAAGCCTTCCACAGGCACAGTGAGGTATGATACAGTGAAAACCAATTCCACAGACACAGTGAGGTACAGTACAGTGAAAAAACCATCCACAGGCACAGTGAGGTATGATACAGTGAAAACCTGTCCACAGGCACAGTGAGGTATGATGCAGTGAAAAACCTGTCCACAGGCACAGTAGGTATGATACAGTGAAAAACCCATCCACAGGCACAGTGAGGTACAGTACAGTGAAAACCTATTCCACAGGCACAGTGAGGTATGATGCCGTGAAAACCCATCCACAGGCACAGTGAGGTATGATGCAGTGAAAACACATCCACCGGCACAGTGAGATCTGATACAGTGAAAAACACATCCACAGGCACTATGAGGTATGATACACTGAAAACCCATCCATAGTCAAAGTGAGGTACAGTACAGTGAAAACCCCATCCACAGGCACACTGAGGTATGATACAGTGCAAAACCCACCCACAGGCACAGTGAGGTATGATATAGTGCAAAACCCATCCACAGGCACAGTGAGGTATGATACAGTGAAAACCCATTCACAGGCACAGTGAGGTATGATACAGTGAAAACCCATCCACAGGCAGAGTGAGGAATGTTACAGTGAAAAACCCATCCATAGGGACAGTGAGGTATGATACAGTGAAAAACCCATCCATAGGCACAGTGAGGTATGATACAGTGAAAAACTCATCCACAGGCAGAGTGAGGTATGATACAGTGAAAACCCTGTCCACAGGCACAGTGAGGTATGATACAGTGAAAACCTATCCACAGGCACAGTGAGGTATGATACAGTAAAAACCCCATCCATAGGCACAGTGAGGTATGATACAGTGAAACCCCATCCACAGGCACAGTGAGGTACAGTACAGTGAAAACCCCATCCACAGGCACAGTGAGATATGATACAGTCAAAAACCTGTCCACAGGCACAGTGAGTTACAGTACAGTGAAAAACCCATCCACAGGCACAGTGAGGTATGATACAGTGAAAAACAATCGACAGGCACAGTGAGGTACAGGACAGTGAAAACCTATTCCACAGGCACAGTGAGGTATGATGCCGTGAAAACACATCTACAGGCACAGTGAGGTATGATACAGTGCAAAACCCATTCGCAGGCACAGTGAGGTATGATACAGTGAAAACCCATCCACAGGCACAGTGAGGAATGTTACAGTGAAAACCCTGTACACAGGCACAGTGAGGTATGATACATCGAAAACCCATCCACAGACACAGTGAGGTATGATACAGAGAAAACCCATCCACAGGCACAGTGAGGTATGATACAGTGGAAAACCAGTACACAGAAACAGAGAGGTATGATACAGTGAAAAACCTGTCCACAGGCAGAGTGAGGTATGATACAGTGTAAAACATGTCCACAGGCACAGTGAGATCTGATACAGTGAAAAACACATCGACAGGCACTGTGAGGTATGTTAAAGTGAAAACCCATCCACAGGCACAGTGAGGTATGATACAGTGAAAAACCCATCCACAGGCACATTGAGATATGATATAGTGAAAAACCCATCCACAGGCAGAGTGAGGTATGATACAGTGAAAACCCTGTCCACAGTCACAGTGAGTTACAGTACAGTGAAAAACCCATCCACAGGCACAGTGAGGTATGATACAGTGAAAAACAATCGACAGGCACAGTGAGGTACAGGACAGTGAAAACCTATTCCACAGGCACAGTGAGGTATGATGCCGTGAAAACACATCCACAGGCACAGTGAGGTATGATACAGTGAAAACCCATCCACAGGCACAGTGAGATACAGTACAGTGAAAACCCATACACAGGCACAGTGAGATATGATACAGTGAAAACCCATCCACAGGCACAGTGAGGTATGATACAGTGAAAAACCTCTCCACAGGCAGAGTGAGGTATGATACAGTGTAAAACATGTCCACAGGCACAGTGAGATCTGATACAGTGAAAAACACATCCACAGGCACTGTGAGGTATGGTACAGTGAAAACCCATCCACAGGCACAGTGAGGTATGATACAGTGAAAAACCCATCCACAGGCACAGTGAGATATGATACAGTGAAAAACCCATCCACAGGCACAGTGAGATATGATATAGTGAAAAACCCATCCACAGGCAGAGTGAGGTATGATACAGTGAAAACCCTGTCCACAGGCACAGTGAGGTAAGATACAGTGAAAACCTATCCACAGGCACAGTGAGGTATGATACAGTAAAAACCCATCCATACGCACAGTGAAGTATGATACAGTGAAAACCCATCGACAGGCACAGTGAGGTATGATACAGTGAAAAACCTGTCCACAGGCAGAGTGAGGTACAGTACAGTGAAAAACCCATCCACAGGCACAGTGAGGTATGATAAAGTGCAAAACCCACCCACAGGCACAGTGAGGTATGATATAGTTCAAAACCCATCCACAGGCACAGTGAGGTATGATACAGTGAAAACCCATCCACAGGCACAGTGAGATCTGATAACAGTGAAAACCCATCCACAGGCACAGTGAGGTATGATACAGTGAAAACCCATCCACAGACACAGAGGTATGATACAGTGAAAAACCCATCCACAGACACAGTGAGGTATGATACACTGAAACCCCATCCACAGGCACAGTGAGGTACAGTACAGTGAAAACCCCATCCACAGGCACAGTGAGATATGATACAGTCAAAAACCTGTCCACAGGCACAGTGAGTTACAGTACAGTGAAAAACCCATCCACAGGCACAGTGAGGTACAGGACAGTGAAAACCTATTCCACAGGCACAGTGAGGTATGATGCCGTGAAAACACATCCACAGGCACAGTGAGGTATGATACAGTGCAAAACCCATTCACAGGCACAGTGAGGTATGATACAGTGAATACCCATCCACAGGCACAGTGAGGAATGTTACAGTGAAAACCCTGTACACAGGCACAGTGAGGTATGATACATCGAAAACCCATCCACAGACACAGAGAGGTATGATACAGTGAAAAACCCATCCACAGACACAGTGAGGTATAATATAGTGAAAACCCATCCACAGGCACAGTGAGGTATGATACAGTGGAAAACCAGTACACAGAAACAGAGAGGTATGATACAGTGAAAACCCATCCACAGGCACAGTGAGATACAGTACAGTGAAAACCCATACACAGGCACAGTGAGGTATGATACAGTGAAAAACCTGTCCACAGGCAGAGTGAGGTATGATACAGTGTAAAACATGTCCACAGGCACACTGAGATCTGATACAGTGAAAAACACATCGACAGGCACTGTGAGGTATGTTAAAGTGAAAACCCATCCACAGGCACAGTGAGGTATGATACAGTGAAAAACCCATCCACAGACACATTGAGGTATGATACAGTGAAAACCCATCCACAGGCAGAGTGAGTTATGATACAGTGAAAACCCTGTCCACAGGCACAGTGAGGTAAGCTACAGTGAAAACCTATCCACAGGCACAGTGAGGTATGATACAGTAAAAACCCCATCCATAGGCACAGTGAAGTATGATAAAGTGAAAACCCATCGACAGGCAGAGTGAGGTATGATACACTGTAAAACATGTCCACAGGCACAGTGAGATCTGATACAGTGAAAAACACATCCACAGGCACTATGAGGTATGGTACAGTGAAAACCCATCCACAGGCACAGTGAGGTACAGTACAGTGAAAAACCCATCCACAGGCACAGTGATGTATGATACAGTGAAAACCCATCCACAGTCAAAGTGAGGTACAGTACAGTGGAAACCCATCCACAGGCACAGTGAGGTATCATACAGTGAAAACCCATCCACAGGCACAGTGAGGTATGATACAGTGAAAAACCCATCCACAGACACAGTGAGGTATGATAAAGTGAAAAACCCATCCACAGACACAGTGAGATATGATACAGTGAAAAGCCTTCCACAGGCACAGTGAGGTATGATACAGTGAAAACCAATCCACAGACACAGTGAGGTACAGTACAGTGAAAAAACCCATCCACAGGCACAGTGAGGTATGATACAGTGAAAACCTGTCCACAGGCACAGTGAGGTATGATGCAGTGAAAAACCTGTCCACAGGCACAGTAGGTATGATACAGTGAAAAACCCATCCACAGGCACAGTGAGGTACAGTACAGTGAAAACCTATTCCACAGGCACAGTGAGGTATGATGCCGTGAAAACCCATCCACAGGCACAGTGAGGTATGATGCAGTGAAAACACATCCACCGGCACAGTGAGATCTGATACAGTGAAAAACACATCCACAGGCACTATGAGGTATGATACACTGAAAACCCATCCATAGTCAAAGTGAGGTACAGTACAGTGAAAACCCCATCCACAGGCACACTGAGGTATGATACAGTGCAAAACCCACCCACAGGCACAGTGAGGTATGATATAGTGCAAAACCCATCCACAGGCACAGTGAGGTATGATACAGTGAAAACCCATTCACAGGCACAGTGAGGTATGATACAGTGAAAACCCATCCACAGGCAGAGTGAGGAATGTTACAGTGAAAAACCCATCCATAGGGACAGTGAGGTATGATACAGTGAAAAACCCATCCATAGGCACAGTGAGGTATGATACAGTGAAAAACTCATCCACAGGCAGAGTGAGGTATGATACAGTGAAAACCCTGTCCACAGGCACAGTGAGGTATGATACAGTGAAAACCTATCCACAGGCACAGTGAGGTATGATACAGTAAAAACCCCATCCATAGGCACAGTGAGGTATGATACAGTGAAACCCCATCCACAGGCACAGTGAGGTACAGTACAGTGAAAACCCCATCCACAGGCACAGTGAGATATGATACAGTCAAAAACCTGTCCACAGGCACAGTGAGTTACAGTACAGTGAAAAACCCATCCACAGGCACAGTGAGGTATGATACAGTGAAAAACAATCGACAGGCACAGTGAGGTACAGGACAGTGAAAACCTATTCCACAGGCACAGTGAGGTATGATGCCGTGAAAACACATCTACAGGCACAGTGAGGTATGATACAGTGCAAAACCCATTCGCAGGCACAGTGAGGTATGATACAGTGAAAACCCATCCACAGGCACAGTGAGGAATGTTACAGTGAAAACCCTGTACACAGGCACAGTGAGGTATGATACATCGAAAACCCATCCACAGACACAGTGAGGTATGATACAGAGAAAACCCATCCACAGGCACAGTGAGGTATGATACAGTGGAAAACCAGTACACAGAAACAGAGAGGTATGATACAGTGAAAAACCTGTCCACAGGCAGAGTGAGGTATGATACAGTGTAAAACATGTCCACAGGCACAGTGAGATCTGATACAGTGAAAAACACATCGACAGGCACTGTGAGGTATGTTAAAGTGAAAACCCATCCACAGGCACAGTGAGGTATGATACAGTGAAAAACCCATCCACAGGCACATTGAGATATGATATAGTGAAAAACCCATCCACAGGCAGAGTGAGGTATGATACAGTGAAAACCCTGTCCACAGTCACAGTGAGTTACAGTACAGTGAAAAACCCATCCACAGGCACAGTGAGGTATGATACAGTGAAAAACAATCGACAGGCACAGTGAGGTACAGGACAGTGAAAACCTATTCCACAGGCACAGTGAGGTATGATGCCGTGAAAACACATCCACAGGCACAGTGAGGTATGATACAGTGAAAACCCATCCACAGGCACAGTGAGATACAGTACAGTGAAAACCCATACACAGGCACAGTGAGATATGATACAGTGAAAACCCATCCACAGGCACAGTGAGGTATGATACAGTGAAAAACCTCTCCACAGGCAGAGTGAGGTATGATACAGTGTAAAACATGTCCACAGGCACAGTGAGATCTGATACAGTGAAAAACACATCCACAGGCACTGTGAGGTATGGTACAGTGAAAACCCATCCACAGGCACAGTGAGGTATGATACAGTGAAAAACCCATCCACAGGCACAGTGAGATATGATACAGTGAAAAACCCATCCACAGGCACAGTGAGATATGATATAGTGAAAAACCCATCCACAGGCAGAGTGAGGTATGATACAGTGAAAACCCTGTCCACAGGCACAGTGAGGTAAGATACAGTGAAAACCTATCCACAGGCACAGTGAGGTATGATACAGTAAAAACCCCATCCATACGCACAGTGAAGTATGATACAGTGAAAACCCATCGACAGGCACAGTGAGGTATGATACAGTGAAAAACCTGTCCACAGGCAGAGTGAGGTATAATACAGTGTAAAACATGTCCACAGGCACAGTGAGATCTGATACAGTGAAAAACACATCCACAGGCACTATGAGGTATAGTACAGTGAAAACCCATCCACAGGCACAGTGAGGTACAGTACAGTGAAAAACCCATCCACAGGCACAGTAAGGTATGATACAGTGAAAAGCCCATCCACAGGGACAGTGAGGTATGATACAGTGAAAACCCATCCACAGCCAAAGTGAGGTACAGTACAGTGGGAAACCCATCCACAGGCACAGTGAGGTATGATACCGTGAAAACCCATCCATAGTCAAAGTGAGGTACAGTACAGTGAAAAACCCATCCACAGGCACAGTGAGGTATGATAAAGTGCAAAACCCACCCACAGGCACAGTGAGGTATGATATAGTTCAAAACCCATCCACAGGCACAGTGAGGTATGATACAGTGAAAACCCATCCACAGGCACAGTGAGATCTGATACAGTGAAAACCCATCCACAGGCACAGTGAGGTATGATACAGTGAAAACCCATCCACAGACACAGAGGTATGATACAGTGAAAAACCCATCCACAGACACAGTGAGGTATGATACACTGAAACCCCATCCACAGGCACAGTGAGGTACAGTACAGTGAAAACCCCATCCACAGGCACAGTGAGATATGATACAGTCAAAAACCTGTCCACAGGCACAGTGAGTTACAGTACAGTGAAAAACCCATCCACAGGCACAGTGAGGTACAGGACAGTGAAAACCTATTCCACAGGCACAGTGAGGTATGATGCCGTGAAAACACATCCACAGGCACAGTGAGGTATGATACAGTGCAAAACCCATTCACAGGCACAGTGAGGTATGATACAGTGAATACCCATCCACAGGCACAGTGAGGAATGTTACAGTGAAAACCCTGTACACAGGCACAGTGAGGTATGATACATCGAAAACCCATCCACAGACACAGAGAGGTATGATACAGTGAAAAACCCATCCACAGACACAGTGAGGTATAATATAGTGAAAACCCATCCACAGGCACAGTGAGGTATGATACAGTGAAAAACCTGTCCACAGGCAGAGTGAGGTATGATACAGTGTAAAACATGTCCACAGGCACACTGAGATCTGATACAGTGAAAAACACATCGACAGGCACTGTGAGGTATGTTAAAGTGAAAACCCATCCACAGGCACAGTGAGGTATGATACAGTGAAAAACCCATCCACAGACACATTGAGGTATGATACAGTGAAAACCCATCCACAGGCAGAGTGAGTTATGATACAGTGAAAACCCTGTCCACAGGCACAGTGAGGTAAGCTACAGTGAAAACCTATCCACAGGCACAGTGAGGTATGATACAGTAAAAACCCCATCCATAGGCACAGTGAAGTATGATAAAGTGAAAACCCATCGACAGGCAGAGTGAGGTATGATACACTGTAAAACATGTCCACAGGCACAGTGAGATCTGATACAGTGAAAAACACATCCACAGGCACTATGAGGTATGGTACAGTGAAAACCCATCCACAGGCACAGTGAGGTACAGTACAGTGAAAAACCCATCCACAGGCACAGTGATGTATGATACAGTGAAAACCCATCCACAGTCAAAGTGAGGTACAGTACAGTGGAAACCCATCCACAGGCACAGTGAGGTATCATACAGTGAAAACCCATCCACAGGCACAGTGAGGTATGATACAGTGAAAAACCCATCCACAGACACAGTGAGGTATGATAA
The DNA here is from genome assembly GCF_030028105.1 of Mobula birostris. Lineage (NCBI taxonomy): Eukaryota > Metazoa > Chordata > Chondrichthyes > Myliobatiformes > Myliobatidae > Mobula > Mobula birostris. Next base: position 58,840 of record NW_027274190.1, on the reverse strand, counting down.
AGTGAAAAACCCATCCACAGACACAGTGAGATATGATACAGTAAAAAAAACCTGTCCACAGACAGAGTGAGGTATGATACAGTGAAAAGCCTTCCACAGGCACAGTGAGGTATGATACAGTGAAAACCAATCCACAGACACAGTGAGGTACAGTACAGTGAAAAAACCCATCCACAGGCACAGTGAGGTATGATACAGTGAAAACCTGTCCACAGGCACAGTGAGGTATGATGCAGTGAAAAACCTGTCCACAGGCACAGTAGGTATGATACAGTGAAAAACCCATCCACAGGCACAGTGAGGTACAGTACAGTGAAAACCTATTCCACAGGCACAGTGAGGTATGATGCCGTGAAAACCCATCCACAGGCACAGTGAGGTATGATGCAGTGAAAACACATCCACCGGCACAGTGAGATCTGATACAGTGAAAAACACATCCACAGGCACTATGAGGTATGATACACTGAAAACCCATCCATAGTCAAAGTGAGGTACAGTACAGTGAAAACCCCATCCACAGGCACACTGAGGTATGATACAGTGCAAAACCCACCCACAGGCACAGTGAGGTATGATATAGTGCAAAACCCATCCACAGGCACAGTGAGGTATGATACAGTGAAAACCCATTCACAGGCACAGTGAGGTATGATACAGTGAAAACCCATCCACAGGCAGAGTGAGGAATGTTACAGTGAAAAACCCATCCATAGGGACAGTGAGGTATGATACAGTGAAAAACCCATCCATAGGCACAGTGAGGTATGATACAGTGAAAAACTCATCCACAGGCAGAGTGAGGTATGATACAGTGAAAACCCTGTCCACAGGCACAGTGAGGTATGATACAGTGAAAACCTATCCACAGGCACAGTGAGGTATGATACAGTAAAAACCCCATCCATAGGCACAGTGAGGTATGATACAGTGAAACCCCATCCACAGGCACAGTGAGGTACAGTACAGTGAAAACCCCATCCACAGGCACAGTGAGATATGATACAGTCAAAAACCTGTCCACAGGCACAGTGAGTTACAGTACAGTGAAAAACCCATCCACAGGCACAGTGAGGTATGATACAGTGAAAAACAATCGACAGGCACAGTGAGGTACAGGACAGTGAAAACCTATTCCACAGGCACAGTGAGGTATGATGCCGTGAAAACACATCTACAGGCACAGTGAGGTATGATACAGTGCAAAACCCATTCGCAGGCACAGTGAGGTATGATACAGTGAAAACCCATCCACAGGCACAGTGAGGAATGTTACAGTGAAAACCCTGTACACAGGCACAGTGAGGTATGATACATCGAAAACCCATCCACAGACACAGTGAGGTATGATATAGTGAAAACCCATCCACAGGCACAGTGAGGTATGATACGGTGGAAAACCAGTACACAGAAACAGAGAGGTATGATACAGTGAAAAACCTGTCCACAGGCAGAGTGAGGTATGATACAGTGTAAAACATGTCCACAGGCACAGTGAGATCTGATACAGTGAAAAACACATCGACAGGCACTGTGAGGTATGTTAAAGTGAAAACCCATCCACAGGCACAGTGAGGTATGATACAGTGAAAAACCCATCCACAGGCACATTGAGATATGATATAGTCAAAAACCCATCCACAGGCAGAGTGAGGTATGATACAGTGAAAACCCTGTCCACAGTCACAGTGAGTTACAGTACAGTGAAAAACCCATCCACAGGCACAGTGAAGTATGATACAGTGAAAAACAATCGACAGGCACAGTGAGGTACAGGACAGTGAAAACTTATTCCACAGGCACAGTGAGGTATGATGCCGTGAAAACACATCCACAGGCACAGTGAGGTATGATACAGTGAAAACCCATCCACAGGCACAGTGAGATACAGTACAGTGAAAACCCATCCACAGGCACAGTGAGATATGATACAGTGAAAACCCATCCACAGGCACAGTGAGGTACAGTACAGTGAAAAACCCATCCACAGGCACAGTAAGGTATGATACAGGTAAAAGCCCATCCACAGGGACAGTGAGGTATGATACAGTGAAAACCCATCCACAGGCACAGTGAGATACAGTACAGTGAAAACCCATCCACAGGCACAGTGAGATATGATACAGTGAAAACCCATCCACAGGCACAGTGAGGTACAGTACAGTGAAAAACCCATCCACAGGCACAGTAAGGTATGATACAGTGAAAAGCCCATCCACAGGGACAGTGAGGTATGATACAGTGAAAACCTATCCACAGCCAAAGTGAGGTATGTTAAAGTGAAAACCCATCCACAGGCACAGTGAGGTATGATACAGTGAAAAACCCATCCACAGGCACAGTGAGATATGATATAGTGAAAAACCCATCCACAGGCAGAGTGAGGTATGATACAGTGAAAACCCTGTCCACAGGCACAGTGAGGTAAGATACAGTGAAAACCTATCCACAGGCACAGTGAGGTATGATACAGTAAAAACCCCATCCATACGCACAGTGAAGTATGATACAGTGAAAACCCATCGACAGGCACAGTGAGGTATGATACAGTGAAAAACCTGTCCACAGGCAGAGTGAGGTATAATACAGTGTAAAACATGTCCACAGGCACAGTGAGATCTGATACAGTGAAAAACACATCCACAGGCACTATGAGGTATAGTACAGTGAAAACCCATCCACAGGCACAGTGAGGTACAGTACAGTGAAAAACCCATCCACAGGCACAGTAAGGTATGATACAGTGAAAAGCCCATCCACAGGGACAGTGAGGTACAGTACAGTGAAAAACCCATCCACAGGCACAGTAAGGTATGATACAGTGAAAAGCCCATCCACAGGGACAGTGAGGTATGATACAGTGAAAACCCATCCACAGCCAAAGTGAGGTACAGTACAGTGGGAAACCCATCCACAGGCACAGTGAGGTATGATACCGTGAAAACCCATCCATAGTCAAAGTGAGGTACAGTACAGTGAAAAACCCATCCACAGGCACAGTGAGGTATGATAAAGTGCAAAACCCACCCACAGGCACAGTGAGGTATGATATAGTTCAAAACACATCCACAGGCACAGTGAGGTATGATACAGTGAAAATCCATCCACAGGCACAGTGAGGTATGATACAGTGAAAACCCATCCACAGGCACAGTGAGATCTGATACAGTGAAAACCCATCCACAGGCACAGTGAGGTATGATACAGTGAAAACCCATCCACAGACACAGAGGTATGATACAGTGAAAAACCCATCCACAGACACAGTGAGGTTTGATACAGTGAAACCCATCCACAGACACAGTGAGATATGATACAGTAAAAAAACCTGTCCACAGACACAGTGAGGTATGATACAGTGAAAAGCCTTCCACAGGCACAGTGAGGTATGATACAGTGAAAACCAATCCACAGACACAGTGAGGTACAGTACAGTGAAAAAACCCATCCACAGGCACAGTGTGGTATGATACAGTGAAAACCTGTCCACAGGCAGAGTGAGGTATGATGCAGTGAAAAACCTGTCCACAGGCACAGTAGGTATGGTACAGTGAAAAACCCATTCACAGGCACAGTGAGGTACAGTACAGTGAAAACCTATTCCACAGGCACAGTGAGGTATGATGCCGTGAAAACACATCCACAGGCACAGTGAGGTATGATACAGTGCAAATCCCATCCACAGGCTCAGTGAAGTATGATATAGTGAAAACCCATCCACAGGCACAGTGAGGTATGATACAGTGAAAACCCATCCACAGGCACAGTGAGATCTGATACAGTGAAACACCATCCATAGGCACAGTGAGGTATGGTACAGTGGAAAACCAGTACACAGAAACAGAGAGGTATGATACACTGAAAAACACATCGACAGGCACTGTCAGGTATGTTACAGTGAAAACCCATCCACAGGCACAGTGAGGTATGATACAGTGAAAAACCCATGCACAGGCACAGTGAGGTATGATACAGTGAAAAACCCATCCATAGGCACAGTGAGGTATGAAACAGTGAAAAACTCATCCACAGGCAGAGTGAGGTATGATACAGTGAAAACCCTGTCCACAGGCACAGTGAGGTATGATACAGTGAAAACCTATCCACAGGCACAGTGAGGTATGATACAGTAAAAACCCCATCCATACGCACAGTGAGGTATGATACACTGAAACCCCATCCACAGGCACAGTGAGGTACAGTACAGTGAAAAACCTGTCCACAGACAGAGTGAGGTATGATACAGTGAAAACCCATGCACAGGCAGAGTGAGGTATGATACAGTGAAAACCCTGTCCACAGGCACAGTGAGGTAAGATATAGTGAAAAACTATCCACAGGCAGAATGAGGTATGATACAGTAAAAACCCCATCCACAGGCACAGTGAGGTATGATACAGTGAAAACCCATCCACAGGGACAGTGAGGTACAATACGGTGAAAACCCATCCACAGACACAGTGAGGTATGATACAGTGAAACCCATCCACAGACACAGTGAGATATGATACAGTAAAAAAAAACCTGTCCACAGACACAGTGAGGTATGATGCAGTGAAAAACCTGTCCACCGGCACAGTAGGTATGATACAGTGCAAAACCCATCCACAGGCACAGTGAAGTATGATACAGTGAAAACCCATCCACAGGCACAGTGAGGTATGATACAGTGAAAAACCTGTCCACAGGCAGAGTGAGGTATGATACAGTGCAAAATATGTCCACAGGCACAGTGAGATCTGATACAGTGAAAAACACATCCACAGGCACTATGAGGTATGATACAGTGAAAACCATCCACAGGCACAGTGAGGTACAGTACAGTGAAAAACCCATCCACAGGCACAGTGAGATATGATACAGTGAAAAACCATCCACAGTCAAAGTGAGGTACAGTACAGTGGAAAACCCATCCACAGGCACAGTGAGGTATGATACCGTGAAAACCCATCCATAGTCAAAGTGAGGTACAGTACAGTGAAAAACCCATCCACAGGCACAGTGAGGTATGATACAGTGCAAAACCCACCCACAGGCACAGTGAGGTATGATATAGTGCAAAACCCATCCACAGGCACAGTGAGGTATGATACAGTGAAAACCCATCCACAGGCACAGTGAGGTATGATACAGTGAAAACCCATCCACAGGCACAGTGAGATCTGATACAGTGAAAAACCATCCACAGGCACAGTGAGATATGATACAGTAAAAAACCCTGTCCACAGACACAGTGAGGTATGATACAGTGAAAACCCTTCCACAGACACACTGAGGTATGATACAGTGAAAACCCATCCACAGGCACAGTGAGGTATGATACAGTGAAAAACCTGTCCACAGGCACAGTAGGTATGATACAGTGAAAAACCCATCCACAGGCACACTGAGGTACAATACGGTGAAAACCTATTCCACAGGCACAGTGAGGTATGATGCCGTGAAAACACATCCACAGGCACAGTGAGGTATGATACAGTGCAAAACCCATCCACAGGCACAGTGAAGTATGATACAGTGAAAACCCATCCACAGGCACAGTGAGGTATGATACAGTGAAAACCCATCCACAGGCAGAGTGAGGAATGTTACAGTGAAAAACGTGTCCACAGGCACAGTGAGGTACAGTAGAGTGAAAACCCATCCACAGGCACAGTGAGGTATGATACAGTGAAAACCCATCCAAAGGCAGAGTGAGGAATGTTACAGTGAAAAACCTGTCCACAGGCACAGTGAGGTACAGTAGAGTGAAAACCCATCCACAGGCACAGTGAGGTATGATACAGTGAAAACCCATCCACAGACACAGTGAGGTATGATACAGTGAAAAACCATCCACAGGCACAGTGAGGTATGGTACAGTGGAAAACCAGTACACAGAAACAGAGAGGTATGATGCAGTGAAAAACACATCGATAGGCACTGTGAGGTATGTTACAGTGAAAACCCATCCACAGGCACAGTGAGGCATGACACAGTGAAAAACCCATCCACAGGCACAGTGAGATATGATACAGTGAAAAACCCATCCACAGGCACATTGTGGTATGATACAGTGAAAACCCATCCACCGGCACAGTGAGATACAGTACAGTGAAAAACCCATCGACAGGCACTGTGAGGTATGATACAGTGAAAACCCCATCCACAGGCACAGTGAGATATGATACAGTGAAAAACCCATCCACAGGCACAGTGAGGTATCATACAGTGAAAAACCCATCCACAGGCACAGTGAGGTATGATACACTGAAAAACTCATCCACAGGCAGAGTGAGGTATGATACAGTGAAAACCCTGTCCACAGGCACAGTGAGGTATGATACAGTAAAAAACCCATCCACAGGCACAGTGAGGTATGATACAGTGAAAACCCTGTCCACAGGCACAGTGAGGTATGATACAGTAAAAAACCCATCCACAGGCAGAGTGAGATATGATACAGTGAAGAACCCATCCACAGGCACACTGAGGTATGATACAGTGAAAAACCCATCCACAGGCACAGTGAGATATGATACAGTGAAAAACCCATCCACAGGCACAGTGAGGTATGATACAGTGAAAACCCATCCACAGGGACAGTGAGGTACAATACGGTGAAAACCCATCCACAGACACAGTGAGGTATGATACAGTGAAACCCATCCACAGACACAGTGAGATATGATACAGTAAAAAAAAACCTGTCCACAGACACAGTGAGGTATGATGCAGTGAAAAACCTGTCCACCGGCACAGTAGGTATGATACAGTGCAAAACCCATCCACAGGCACAGTGAAGTATGATACAGTGAAAACCCATCCACAGGCACAGTGAGGTATGATACAGTGAAAAACCTGTCCACAGGCAGAGTGAGGTATGATACAGTGCAAAATATGTCCACAGGCACAGTGAGATCTGATACAGTGAAAAACACATCCACAGGCACTATGAGGTATGATACAGTGAAAACCATCCACAGGCACAGTGAGGTACAGTACAGTGAAAAACCCATCCACAGGCACAGTGAGATATGATACAGTGAAAAACCATCCACAGTCAAAGTGAGGTACAGTACAGTGGAAAACCCATCCACAGGCACAGTGAGGTATGATACCGTGAAAACCCATCCATAGTCAAAGTGAGGTACAGTACAGTGAAAAACCCATCCACAGGCACAGTGAGGTATGATACAGTGCAAAACCCACCCACAGGCACAGTGAGGTATGATATAGTGCAAAACCCATCCACAGGCACAGTGAGGTATGATACAGTGAAAACCCATCCACAGGCACAGTGAGGTATGATACAGTGAAAACCCATCCACAGGCACAGTGAGATCTGATACAGTGAAAAACCATCCACAGGCACAGTCAGATATGATACAGTAAAAAACCCTGTCCACAGACACAGTGAGGTATGATACAGTGAAAACCCTTCCACAGACACACTGAGGTATGATACAGTGAAAACCCATCCACAGGCACAGTGAGGTATGATACAGTGAAAAACCTGTCCACAGGCACAGTAGGTATGATACAGTGAAAAACCCATCCACAGGCACACTGAGGTACAATACGGTGAAAACCTATTCCACAGGCACAGTGAGGTATGATGCCGTGAAAACACATCCACAGGCACAGTGAGGTATGATACAGTGCAAAACCCATCCACAGGCACAGTGAAGTATGATACAGTGAAAACCCATCCACAGGCACAGTGAGGTATGATACAGTGAAAACCCATCCACAGGCAGAGTGAGGAATGTTACAGTGAAAAACGTGTCCACAGGCACAGTGAGGTACAGTAGAGTGAAAACCCATCCACAGGCACAGTGAGGTATGATACAGTGAAAACCCATCCAAAGGCAGAGTGAGGAATGTTACAGTGAAAAACCTGTCCACAGGCACAGTGAGGTACAGTAGAGTGAAAACCCATCCACAGGCACAGTGAGGTATGATACAGTGAAAACCCATCCACAGACACAGTGAGGTATGATACAGTGAAAAACCATCCACAGGCACAGTGAGGTATGGTACAGTGGAAAACCAGTACACAGAAACAGAGAGGTATGATGCAGTGAAAAACACATCGATAGGCACTGTGAGGTATGTTACAGTGAAAACCCATCCACAGGCACAGTGAGGCATGACACAGTGAAAAACCCATCCACAGGCACAGTGAGATATGATACAGTGAAAAACCCATCCACAGGCACATTGTGGTATGATACAGTGAAAACCCATCCACCGGCACAGTGAGATACAGTACAGTGAAAAACCCATCGACAGGCACTGTGAGGTATGATACAGTGAAAACCCCATCCACAGGCACAGTGAGATATGATACAGTGAAAAACCCATCCACAGGCACAGTGAGGTATCATACAGTGAAAAACCCATCCACAGGCACAGTGAGGTATGATACACTGAAAAACTCATCCACAGGCAGAGTGAGGTATGATACAGTGAAAACCCTGTCCACAGGCACAGTGAGGTATGATACAGTAAAAAACCCATCCACAGGCACAGTGAGGTATGATACAGTGAAAACCCTGTCCACAGGCACAGTGAGGTATGATACAGTAAAAAACCCATCCACAGGCAGAGTGAGATATGATACAGTGAAGAACCCATCCACAGGCACACTGAGGTATGATACAGTGAAAAACCCATCCACAGGCACAGTGAGATATGATACAGTGAAAAACCCATCCACAGGCACAGTGAGGTATGATACAGTGAAAACCCATGCACAGGCAGAGTGAGGTATGATACAGTGAAAACCCTGTCCACAGGCACAGTGAGGTAAGATATAGTGAAAACCTATCCACAGGCACAATGAGGTATGATACAGTAAAAACCCCATCCACAGGCACAGTGAGGTATGATACAGTGAAAACCCATCCACAGGCACAGTGAGGTACAGTACGGTGAAAACACATCCACAGACACAGTGAGGTATGATACAGTGAAAAACCCATCCATAGGCACAGTGAGGTATGAAGCAGTGAAAAACTCATCCACAGGCAGAGTGAGGTATGATACAGTGAAAACCCTGTCCACAGGCACAGTGAGGTATGATACAGTGAAAACCTATCCACAGGCACAGTGAGGTATGATACAGTAAAAACCCCATCCATACGCACAGTGAGGTATGATACACTGAAACCCCATCCACAGGCACAGTGAGGTACAGTACAGTGAAAACCCCATCCACAGGCTCAGTGAGATATGATACAGTCAAAAACCTGTCCACAGGCACAGTGAGTTACAGTACAGTGAAAAACCCATCCACAGGCACAGTGAGGTACAGGACAGTGAAAACCTATTCCACAGGCACAGTGAGGTATGATGCCGTGAAAAAACATCCACAGGCACAGTGAGGTATGATACAGTGCAAAACCCGTTCACAGGCACAGTGAGGTATGATACAGTGAATACCCATCCACAGGCACAGTGAGGAATGTTACAGTGAAAACCCTGTACACAGGCACAGTGAGGTATGATACATCGAAAACCCATCCACAGACACAGAGAGGTATGATACAGTGAAAAACCCATCCACAGACACAGTGAGGTATAATATAGTGAAAACCCATCCACAGGCACAGTGAGGTATGATACCGTGAAAACCCATCCATAGTCAAAGTGAGGTACAGTACAGTGAAAAACCCATCCACAGGCACAGTGAGGTATGATACAGTGCAAAACCCACCCACAGGCACAGTGAGGTATGATATAGTGCAAAACCCATCCACAGGCACAGTGAGGTATGATACAGTGAAAACCCATCCACAGGCACAGTGAGGTATGATACAGTGAAAACCCATCCACAGGCACAGTGAGATCTGATACAGTGAAAAACCATCCACAGGCACAGTGAGATATGATACAGTAAAAAACCCTGTCCACCGACACAGTGAGGTATGATACAGTGAAAACCCTTCCACAGACACACTGAGGTATGATACAGTGAAAACCCATCCACAGGCACAGTGAGGTATGATACAGTGAAAAACCTGTCCACAGGCACAGTAGGTATGATACAGTGAAAAACCCATCCACAGGCACACTGAGGTACAATACAGTGAAAACCTATTCCACAGGCACAGTGAGGTATGATGCCGTGAAAACACATCCACAGGCACAGTGAGGTATGATACAGTGCAAAACCCATCCACAGGCACAGTGAAGTATGATACAGTGAAAACCCATCCACAGGCACAGTGAGGTATGATACAGTGAAAAACCTGTCCACAGGCAGAGTGAGGTATGATACAGTGTAAAACATATCCACAGGCACAGTGAGATCTGATACAATGAAAAACACATCCACAGGCACTATGAGGTATGGTACAGTGAAAACCCATCCACAGGCACAGTGAGGTACAGTACAGTGAAAAACCCATCCACAGGCACAGTAAGGTATGATACAGTGAAAAACCCATCCACAGGCACAGTGAGGTATGATACAGTGAAAACCCATCCACAGTCAAAGTGAGGTACAGTACAGTGGAAAACCCATCCACAGGCACAGTGAGGTATGATACAGTGAAAACCCATCCATAGTCAAAGTGAGGTACAGTACAGTGAAAAACCCATCCACAGGCACAGTGAGGTATGATACAGTAAAAGACCCATCCACAGGCACAGTGAGATCTGATACGGTGAAAAACCATCCACAGGCACAGTGAGGTATGATACAGTGAAAACCCATCCACAGACACAGTGAGGTATGATACAGTGAAAAACCCATCCACAGACACAGTGAGGTATGATATAGTGAAAACCCATCCACAGGCACAGTGAGGTATGATACAGTGAAAACCCATCCACAGGCACAGTGAGATCTGATACAGTGAAAAACCATCCACAGGCACAGTGAGGTATGGTACAGTGGAAAACCAGTACACAGAAACAGAGAGGTATGATACACTGAAAAACACATCGACAGGCACTGTCAGGTATGTTACAGTGAAAACCCATCCACAGGCACAGTGAGGTATGATACAGTGAAAAACCCATGCACAGGCACAGTGAGGTATGATACAGTGCAAAACCCATCCACAGGCACAGTGAAGTATGATACAGTGAAAACCCATCCACAGGCACAGTGAGGTATGATACAGTGAAAAACCTGTCCACAGACAGAGTGAGGTATGATACAGTGAAAACCCCACAGGCACAGTGAGATATGATACAGTGAAAAACCCATCCACAGGCACAGTGAGGTATCATACAGTGAAAAACCCATCCATAGGCACAGTGAGGTATGATACAGTGAAAAACCCATCCATAGGCACAGTGAGGTATGAAACAGTGAAAAACTCATCCACAGGCAGAGTGAGGTATGATACAGTGAAAACCCTGTCCACAGGCACAGTGAGGTATGATACAGTGAAAACCTATCCACAGGCACAGTGAGGTATGATACAGTAAAAACCCCATCCATACGCACAGTGAGGTATGATACACTGAAACCCCATCCACAGGCACAGTGAGGTACAGTACAGTGAAAACCCCATCCACAGGCACAGTGAGATATGATACAGTCAAAAACTTGTCCACAGGCACAGAGAGTTACAGTACAGTGAAAAACCCATCCACAGGCACAGTGAGGTACAGGACAGTGAAAACCTATTCCACAGGCACAGTGAGGTATGATGCCGTGAAAACACATCCACAGGCACAGTGAGGTATGATACAGTGCAAAACCCATTCACAGGCACAGTGAGGTATGATACAGTGAATACCCATCCACAGGCACAGTGAGGAATGTTACAGTGAAAACCCTGTACACAGGCACAGTGAGGTATGATACATCGAAAACCCATCCACAGACACAGAGAGGTATGATACAGTGAAAAACCCATCCACAGACACAGTGAGGTATAATATAGTGAAAACCCATCCACAGGCACAGTGAGGTATGATACAGTGGAAAACCAGTACACAGAAACAGAGAGGTATGATACAGTGAAAACCCATCCACAGGCACAGTGAGATACAGTACAGTGAAAACCCATACACAGGCACAGTGAGATATGATACAGTGAAAACCCATCCACAGGCACAGTGAGGTATGATACAGTGAAAACCTGTCCACAGGCACAGTGAGGTATGATACAGTGTAAAACATGTCCACAGGCACACTGAGATCTGATACAGTGAAAAACACATCGACAGGCACTGTGAGGTATCTTAAAGTGAAAACCCATCCACAGGCACAGTGAGGTATGATACAGTGAAAACCCATCCACAGGCAGAGTGAGGTATGATACAGTGAAAACCCTGTCCACAGGCACTGTCAGGTATGTTACAGTGAAAACCCATCCACAGGCACAGTGAGGTATGATACAGTGAAAAACCCATGCACAGGCACAGTGAGGTATGATACAGTGCAAAACCCATCCACAGGCACAGTGAAGTATGATACAGTGAAAACCCATCCACAGGCACAGTGAGGTATGATACAGTGAAAAACCTGTCCACAGACAGAGTGAGGTATGATACAGTGAAAACCCCACAGGCACAGTGAGATATGATACAGTGAAAAACCCATCCACAGGCACAGTGAGGTATCATACAGTGAAAAACCCATCCATAGGCACAGTGAGGTATGATACAGTGAAAAACCCATCCATAGGCACAGTGAGGTATGAAACAGTGAAAAACTCATCCACAGGCAGAGTGAGGTATGATACAGTGAAAACCCTGTCCACAGGCACAGTGAGGTATGATACAGTGAAAACCTATCCACAGGCACAGTGAGGTATGATACAGTAAAAACCCCATCCATACGCACAGTGAGGTATGATACACTGAAACCCCATCCACAGGCACAGTGAGGTACAGTACAGTGAAAACCCCATCCACAGGCACAGTGAGATATGATACAGTCAAAAACTTGTCCACAGGCACAGAGAGTTACAGTACAGTGAAAAACCCATCCACAGGCACAGTGAGGTACAGGACAGTGAAAACCTATTCCACAGGCACAGTGAGGTATGATGCCGTGAAAACACATCCACAGGCACAGTGAGGTATGATACAGTGCAAAACCCATTCACAGGCACAGTGAGGTATGATACAGTGAATACCCATCCACAGGCACAGTGAGGAATGTTACAGTGAAAACCCTGTACACAGGCACAGTGAGGTATGATACATCGAAAACCCATCCACAGACACAGAGAGGTATGATACAGTGAAAAACCCATCCACAGACACAGTGAGGTATAATATAGTGAAAACCCATCCACAGGCACAGTGAGGTATGATACAGTGGAAAACCAGTACACAGAAACAGAGAGGTATGATACAGTGAAAACCCATCCACAGGCACAGTGAGATACAGTACAGTGAAAACCCATACACAGGCACAGTGAGATATGATACAGTGAAAACCCATCCACAGGCACAGTGAGGTATGATACAGTGAAAACCTGTCCACAGGCACAGTGAGTTATGATACAGTGTAAAACATGTCCACAGGCACACTGAGATCTGATACAGTGAAAAACACATCGACAGGCACTGTGAGGTATGTTAAAGTGAAAACCCATCCACAGGCACAGTGAGGTATGATACAGTGAAAACCCATCCACAGGCAGAGTGAGGTATGATACAGTGAAAACCCTGTCCACAGGCACAGTGAAGTATGATAAAGTGAAAACCCATCGACAGGCACAGTGAGGTATGATACAGTGTAAAACATGTCCACAGGCACAGTGAGATCTGATACAGTGAAAAACACATCCACAGGCACTATGAGGTATGGTACAGTGAAAACCCATCCACAGGCACAGTGAGGTACAGTACAGTGAAAAACCCATGCACAGGCACAGTGATGTATGATACAGTGAAAACCCATCCACAGTCAAAGTGAGGTACAGTACAGTGGAAACCCATCCACAGGCACAGTGAGGTATCATACAGTGAAAACCCATCCACAGGCACAGTGAGGTATGATACAGTGAAAACCCATCCACAGACACAGTGAGGTATGATAAAGTGAAAAACCCATCCACAGACACAGTGAGATATGATACAGTAAAAAAAACCTGTCCACAGACACAGTGAGGTATGATACAGTGAAAAGCCTTCCACAGGCACAGTGAGGTATGATACAGTGAAAACCAATCCACAGACACAGTGAGGTACAGTACAGTGAAAAAACCCATCCACAGGCACAGTGAGGTATGATACAGTGAAAACCTGTCCACAGGCACAGTGAGGTATGATGCAGTGAAAAACCTGTCCACAGGCACAGTAGGTATGATATAGTGAAAAACCCATCCACAGGCACAGTGAGGTACAGTACAGTGAAAACCTATTCCACAGGCACAGTGAGGTATGATGCCGTGAAAACCCATCCACAGGCACAGTGAGGTATGATGCAGTGAAAACACATCCACCGGCACAGTGAGATCTGATACAGTGAAAAACACATCCACAGGCACTATGAGGTATGATACACTGAAAACCCATCCATAGTCAAAGTGAGGTACAGTACAGTGAAAACCCCATCCACAGGCACACTGAGGTATGATACAGTGCAAAACCCACCCACAGGCACAGTGAGGTATGATATAGTGCAAAACCCATCCACAGGCACAGTGAGGTATGATACAGTGAAAACCCATTCACAGGCACAGTGAGGTACGGTACAGTGAAAAACCCATCCACAGGCAGTGTAAGGTATGATACAGTGAAACCCATCCACAGACATAGTGAGATATGATACAGTAAAAAAACCTGTCCACAGACACAGTGAGGTATGATGCAGTGAAAACCCTTCCACAGGCACAGTGAGGTATGATACAGTGAAAACCAATCCACAGACACAGTGAGGTACAGTACAGTGAAAAAACCCATCCACAGGCACAGTGAAGTATGATACAGTGAAAACCCATCCACAGGCAGAGTGAGGAATGTTACAGTGAAAAACCTGTCCACAGGCACAGTGAGGTACAGTAGAGTGAAAACCCATCCACAGGCACAGTGAGGTATGATACAGTGAAAACCCATCCACAGGCAGAGTGAGGAATGTTACAGTGAAAAACCTGTCCACAGGCACAGAGAAGTATGATACAGTGAAAACCCATCCACAGGGACAGTGAGGTATGATACAGTGAAAAACCTGTCCACATGCAGAGTGAGGTATGATACAGTGTAAAACATGTCCACAGGCACAGTGAGATCTGATACAGTGAAAAACACATCCACAGACTCTATGAGGTATGGTACAGTGAAAACCCATCCACAGGCACAGTGAGGTACAGTACAGTGAAAAACCCATCCACAGGCAGTGTAAGGTATGATACAGTGAAAAACCCATCCACAGTCACAGTGAGGTATGATACAGTGAAAAACCCATCCACAAGCACAGTGAGGTATGATACAGTGCAAAACCCACCCACAGGCACAGTGAGGTATGATATAGTGCAAAACCCATCCACAGGCACAGTGAGGTATGATACAGTGAAAACCCATCCACAGGCACAGTGAGGTATGATACAGTGAAAACCCATCCACAGGCAGAGTGAGGAATGTTACAGTGAAAAACGTGTCCACAGGCACAGTGAGGTACAGTAGAGTGAAAACCCATCCACAGGCACAGTGAGGTATGATACAGTGAAAACCCATCCAAAGGCAGAGTGAGGAATGTTACAGTGAAAAACCTGTCCACAGGCACAGTGAGGTACAGTAGAGTGAAAACCCATCCACAGGCACAGTGAGGTATGATACAGTGAAAACCCATCCACAGACACAGTGAGGTATGATACAGTGAAAAACCATCCACAGGCACAGTGAGGTATGGTACAGTGGAAAACCAGTACACAGAAACAGAGAGGTATGATGCAGTGAAAAACACATCGACAGGCACAGTGAGGTATGATACAGTGAAAACCCTGTCCACAGGCACAGTGAGGTATGATACAGTAAAAAACCCATCCACAGGCAGAGTGAGATATGATACAGTGAAAAACCCATCCACAGGCACACTGAGGTATGATACAGTGAAAAACCCATCCACAGGCACAGTGAGATATGATACAGTGAAAAACCCATCCACAGGCACAGTGAGGTATGATACAGTGAAAACCCATGCACAGGCAGAGTGAGGTATGATACAGTGAAAACCCTGTCCACAGGCACAGTGAGGTAAGATATAGTGAAAACCTATCCACAGGCACAATGAGGTATGATACAGTAAAAACCCCATCCACAGGCACAGTGAGGTATGATACAGTGAAAACCCATCCACAGGCACAGTGAGGTACAGTACGGTGAAAACACATCCACAGACACAGTGAGGTATGATACAGTGAAACCCATCCACAGACACAGTGAGATATGATACAGTAAAAAAAAACCTGTCCACAGACACAGTGAGGTATGATGCAGTGAAAAACCTGTCCACCGGCACAGTAGGTATGATACAGTGCAAAACCCATCCACAGGCACAGTGAAGTATGATACAGTGAAAACCCATCCACAGGCACAGTGAGGTATGATACAGTGAAAAACCTGTCCACAGGCAGAGTGAGGTATGATACAGTGCAAAATATGTCCACAGGCACAGTGAGATCTGATACAGTGAAAAACACATCCACAGGCACTATGAGGTATGATACAGTGAAAACCATCCACAGGCACAGTGAGGTACAGTACAGTGAAAAACCCATCCACAGGCACAGTGAGATATGATACAGTGAAAAACCATCCACAGTCAAAGTGAGGTACAGTACAGTGGAAAACCCATCCACAGGCACAGTGAGGTATGATACCGTGAAAACCCATCCATAGTCAAAGTGAGGTACAGTACAGTGAAAAACCCATCCACAGGCACAGTGAGGTATGATACAGTGCAAAACCCACCCACAGGCACAGTGAGGTATGATATAGTGCAAAACCCATCCACAGGCACAGTGAGGTATGATACAGTGAAAACCCATCCACAGGCACAGTGAGGTATGATACAGTGAAAACCCATCCACAGGCACAGTGAGATCTGATACAGTGAAAAACCATCCACAGGCACAGTGAGATATGATACAGTAAAAAACCCTGTCCACAGACACAGTGAGGTATGATACAGTGAAAACCCTTCCACAGACACACTGAGGTATGATACAGTGAAAACCCATCCACAGGCACAGTGAGGTATGATACAGTGAAAAACCTGTCCACAGGCACAGTAGGTATGATACAGTGAAAAACCCATCCACAGGCACACTGAGGTACAATACGGTGAAAACCTATTCCACAGGCACAGTGAGGTATGATGCCGTGAAAACACATCCACAGGCACAGTGAGGTATGATACAGTGCAAAACCCATCCACAGGCACAGTGAAGTATGATACAGTGAAAACCCATCCACAGGCACAGTGAGGTATGATACAGTGAAAACCCATCCACAGGCAGAGTGAGGAATGTTACAGTGAAAAACGTGTCCACAGGCACAGTGAGGTACAGTAGAGTGAAAACCCATCCACAGGCACAGTGAGGTATGATACAGTGAAAACCCATCCAAAGGCAGAGTGAGGAATGTTACAGTGAAAAACCTGTCCACAGGCACAGTGAGGTACAGTAGAGTGAAAACCCATCCACAGGCACAGTGAGGTATGATACAGTGAAAACCCATCCACAGACACAGTGAGGTATGATACAGTGAAAAACCATCCACAGGCACAGTGAGGTATGGTACAGTGGAAAACCAGTACACAGAAACAGAGAGGTATGATGCAGTGAAAAACACATCGATAGGCACTGTGAGGTATGTTACAGTGAAAACCCATCCACAGGCACAGTGAGGCATGACACAGTGAAAAACCCATCCACAGGCACAGTGAGATATGATACAGTGAAAAACCCATCCACAGGCACATTGTGGTATGATACAGTGAAAACCCATCCACCGGGACAGTGAGATACAGTACAGTGAAAAACCCATCGACAGGCACTGTGAGGTATGATACAGTGAAAACCCCATCCACAGGCACAGTGAGATATGATACAGTGAAAAACCCATCCACAGGCACAGTGAGGTATCATACAGTGAAAAACCCATCCACAGGCACAGTGAGGTATGATACACTGAAAAACTCATCCACAGGCAGAGTGAGGTATGATACAGTGAAAACCCTGTCCACAGGCACAGTGAGGTATGATACAGTAAAAAACCCATCCACAGGCACAGTGAGGTATGATACAGTGAAAACCCTGTCCACAGGCACAGTGAGGTATGATACAGTAAAAAACCCATCCACAGGCAGAGTGAGATATGATACAGTGAAGAACCCATCCACAGGCACACTGAGGTATGATACAGTGAAAAACCCATCCACAGGCACAGTGAGATATGATACAGTGAAAAACCCATCCACAGGCACAGTGAGGTATGATACAGTGAAAACCCATGCACAGGCAGAGTGAGGTATGATACAGTGAAAACCCTGTCCACAGGCACAGTGAGGTAAGATATAGTGAAAACCTATCCACAGGCACAATGAGGTATGATACAGTAAAAACCCCATCCACAGGCACAGTGAGGTATGATACAGTGAAAACCCATCCACAGGCACAGTGAGGTACAGTACGGTGAAAACACATCCACAGACACAGTGAGGTATGATACAGTGAAACCCATCCACAGACACAGTGAGATATGATGCAGTAAAAAAAACCTGTCCACAGACACAGTGAGGTATGATGCAGTGAAAAACCTGTCCACAGGCACAGTAGGTATGATACAGTGCAAAACCCATCCACAGGCACAGTGAAGTATGATACAGTGAAAACCCATCCACAGGCACAGTGAGGTATGATACAGTGAAAAACCTGTCCACAGGCAGAGTGAGGTATGATACAGTGTAAAACATGTCCACAGGCACAGTGAGATCTGATACAGTGAAAAACACATCCACAGGCACTATGAGGTATGGTACAGTGAAAACCCATCCACAGGCACAGTGAGGTACAGTACAGTGAAAAACCCATCCACAGGCACAGTGAGATATGATGCAGTGAAAAACCATCCACAGTCAAAGTGAGGTACAGTACAGTGGAAAACCCATCCACAGGCACAGTGAGGTATGATACCGTGAAAACCCATCCATAGTCAAAGTGAGGTACAGTACAGTGAAAAACCCATCCATAGGCACAGTGAGGTATGATACAGCGCAAAACCCACCCACAGGCACAGTGAGGTATGATATAGTGCAAAACCCATCCACAGGCACAGTGCGGTATGATACAGTGAAAACCCATCCACAGGCACAGTGAGGTATGATACAGTGAAAACCCATCCACAGGCACAGTGAGATCTGATACAGTGAAAAACCATCCACAGGCACAGTGAGATATGATACAGTAAAAAACCCTGTCCACCGACACAGTGAGGTATGATACAGTGAAAACCCTTCCACAGACACACTGAGGTATGCTACAGTGAAAACCCATCCACAGGCACAGTGAGGTATGATACAGTGAAAAACCTGTCCACAGGCACAGTAGGTATGATACAGTGAAAAACCCATCCACAGGCACACTGAGGTACAATACAGTGAAAACCTATTCCACAGGCACAGTGAGGTATGATGCCGTGAAAACACATCCACAGGCACAGTGAGGTATGATACAGTGCAAAACCCATCCACAGGCACAGTGAAGTATGATACAGTGAAAACCCATCCACAGGCACAGTGAAGTATGATACAGTGAAAAACCTGTCCACAGGCAGAGTGAGGTATGATACAGTGTAAAACATATCCACAGGCACAGTGAGATCTGATACAATGAAAAACACATCCACAAGCACTATGAGGTATGGTACAGTGAAAACCCATCCACAGGCACAGTGAGTTACAGTACAGTGAAAAACCCATCCACAGGCACAGTAAGGTATGATACAGTGAAAAACCCATCCACAGGCACAGTGAGGTATGATACAGTGAAAACCCATCCACAGTCAAAGTGAGGTACAGTACAGTGGACAACCCATCCACAGGCACAGTGAGGTATGATACAGTGAAAACCCATCCATAGTCAAAGTGAGGTACAGTACAGTGAAAAACCCATCCACAGGCACAGTGAGGTATGATACAGTGAACAACCCATACACAGGCACAGTGAGGTATGATACAGTGCAAAACCCATCCACAGGCACAGTGAAGTATGATACAGTGAAAACCCATCCACAGGCACAGTGAGGTATGATACAGTGAAAACCCATCCATAGTCAAAGTGAGGTACAGTACAGTGAAAAACCCATCCACAGGCACAGTGAGGTATGATACAGTAAAAAACCCATCCACAGGCACAGTGAGATCTGATACAGTGAAAAACCATCCACAGGCACAGTGATGTATGATACAGTGAAAATCCATCCACAGACACAGTGAGGTATGATACAGTGAAAAACCCATCCACAGACACAGTGAGGTATGATATAGTGAAAACCCATCCACAGGCACAGTGAGGTATGATGCAGTGAAAACCCATCCACAGGCACAGTGAGATCTGATACAGTGAAACACCATCCATAGGCACAGTGAGGTATGGTACAGTGGAAAACCAGTACACAGAAACAGAGAGGTATGATACACTGAAAAACACATCGACAGGCACTGTCAGGTATGTTACAGTGAAAACCCATCCACAGGCACAGTGAGGTATGATACAGTGAAAAACCCATGCACAGGCACAGTGAGGTATGATACAGTGAAAAACCCATCCATAGGCACAGTGAGGTATGAAACAGTGAAAAACTCATCCACAGGCAGAGTGAGGTACAATACGGTGAAAACCCATCCACAGACACAGTGAGGTATGATACAGTGAAACCCATCCACAGACACAGTGAGATATGATACAGTAAAAAAAAACCTGTCCACAGACACAGTGAGGTATGATGCAGTGAAAAACCTGTCCACCGGCACAGTAGGTATGATACAGTGCAAAACCCATCCACAGGCACAGTGAAGTATGATACAGTGAAAACCCATCCACAGGCACAGTGAGGTATGATACAGTGAAAAACCTGTCCACAGGCAGAGTGAGGTATGATACAGTGCAAAATATGTCCACAGGCACAGTGAGATCTGATACAGTGAAAAACACATCCACAGGCACTATGAGGTATGATACAGTGAAAACCATCCACAGGCACAGTGAGGTACAGTACAGTGAAAAACCCATCCACAGGCACAGTGAGATATGATACAGTGAAAAACCATCCACAGTCAAAGTGAGGTACAGTACAGTGGAAAACCCATCCACAGGCACAGTGAGGTATGATACCGTGAAAACCCATCCATAGTCAAAGTGAGGTACAGTACAGTGAAAAACCCATCCACAGGCACAGTGAGGTATGATACAGTGCAAAACCCACCCACAGGCACAGTGAGGTATGATATAGTGCAAAACCCATCCACAGGCACAGTGAGGTATGATACAGTGAAAACCCATCCACAGGCACAGTGAGGTATGATACAGTGAAAACCCATCCACAGGCACAGTGAGATCTGATACAGTGAAAAACCATCCACAGGCACAGTGAGATATGATACAGTAAAAAACCCTGTCCACCGACACAGTGAGGTATGATACAGTGAAAACCCTTCCACAGACACACTGAGGTATGATACAGTGAAAACCCATCCACAGGCACAGTGAGGTATGATACAGTGAAAAACCTGTCCACAGGCACAGTAGGTATGATACAGTGAAAAACCCATCCACAGGCACACTGAGGTACAATACGGTGAAAACCTATTCCACAGGCACAGTGAGGTATGATGCCGTGAAAACACATCCACAGGCACAGTGAGGTATGATACAGTGCAAAACCCATCCACAGGCACAGTGAAGTATGATACAGTGAAAACCCATCCACAGGCACAGTGAGGTATGATACAGTGAAAAACCTGTCCACAGGCAGAGTGAGGTATGATACAGTGTAAAACATATCCACAGGCACAGTGAGATCTGATACAATGAAAAACACATCCACAGGCACTATGAGGTATGGTACAGTGAAAACCCATCCATAGGCACAGTGAGGTACAGTACAGTGAAAAACCCATCCACAGGCACAGTAAGGTATGATACAGTGAAAAACCCATCCACAGGCACAGTGAGGTATGATACAGTGAAAACCCATCCACAGTCAAAGTGAGGTACAGTACAGTGGAAAACCCATCCACAGGCACAGTGAGGTATGATAAAGTGAAAACCCGTCCACAGACACAGTGAGGTATGATACAGTGAAAACCCATCCACAGCCACAGTGAGGTATGATACAGTGAAAACCCATCCACAGGCACAGTGAGATCTGATACAGTGAAAAACCATCCACAGGCACAGTGAGGTATGGTACTGTGGAAAACCAGTACACAGAAACAGAGAGGTATGATACACTGAAAAACACATCGACAGGCACTGTCAGGTATGTTACAGTGAAAACCCATCCACAAGCACAGTGAGGTATGATACAGTGAAAAACCCATGCACAGGCACAGTGAGGTATGATACAGTGCAAAACCCATCCACAGGCACAGTGAAGTATGATACAGTGAAAACCCATCCATAGGCACAGTGAGGTATGATACAGTGAAAAACCTGTCCACAGACAGAGTGAGGTATGATACAGTGAAAACCCCACAGGCACAGTGAGATATGATACAGTGAAAAACCCATCCACAGGCACAGTGAGGTATCATACAGTGAAAAACCCATCCATAGGCACAGTGAGGTATGATACAGTGAAAAACCCATCCATAGGCACAGTGAGGTATGAAGCAGTGAAAAACTCATCCACAGGCAGAGTGAGGTATGATACAGTGAAAACCCTGTCCACAGGCACAGTGAGGTATGATACAGTGAAAACCTATCCACAGGCACAGTGAGGTATGATACAGTAAAAACCCCATCCATACGCACAGTGAGGTATGATACACTGAAACCCCATCCACAGGCACAGTGAGGTACAGTACAGTGAAAACCCCATCCACAGGCACAGTGAGATATGATACAGTCAAAAACCTGTCCACAGGCACAGTGAGTTACAGTACAGTGAAAAACCCATCCACAGGCACAGTGAGGTACAGGACAGTGAAAACCTATTCCACAGGCACAGTGAGGTATGATGCCGTGAAAAAACATCCACAGGCACAGTGAGGTATGATACAGTGCAAAACCCGTTCACAGGCACAGTGAGGTATGATACAGTGAATACCCATCCACAGGCACAGTGAGGAATGTTACAGTGAAAACCCTGTACACAGGCACAGTGAGGTATGATACATCGAAAACCCATCCACAGACACAGAGAGGTATGATACAGTGAAAAACCCATCCACAGACACAGTGAGGTATAATATAGTGAAAACCCATCCACAGGCACAGTGAGGTATGATACCGTGAAAACCCATCCATAGTCAAAGTGAGGTACAGTACAGTGAAAAACCCATCCAC
Organism: Mobula birostris; assembly: GCF_030028105.1. Classification (NCBI taxonomy): domain Eukaryota; kingdom Metazoa; phylum Chordata; class Chondrichthyes; order Myliobatiformes; family Myliobatidae; genus Mobula; species Mobula birostris. The sequence goes on along the minus strand of NW_027274190.1, from coordinate 35,372 downwards.
AGGCACAGTGAGGTATGATACAGTGCAAAACCCACCCACAGGCACAGTGAGGTATGATATAGTGCAAAACCCATCCACAGGCACAGTGAGGTATGATACAGTGAAAACCCATCCACAGGCACAGTGAGGTATGATACAGTGAAAACCCATCCACAGGCACAGTGAGATCTGATACAGTGAAAAACCATCCACAGGCACAGTGAGATATGATACAGTAAAAAACCCTGTCCACCGACACAGTGAGGTATGATACAGTGAAAACCCTTCCACAGACACACTGAGGTATGATACAGTGAAAACCCATCCACAGGCACAGTGAGGTATGATACAGTGAAAAACCTGTCCACAGGCACAGTAGGTATGATACAGTGAAAAACCCATCCACAGGCACACTGAGGTACAATACAGTGAAAACCTATTCCACAGGCACAGTGAGGTATGATGCCGTGAAAACACATCCACAGGCACAGTGAGGTATGATACAGTGCAAAACCCATCCACAGGCACAGTGAAGTATGATACAGTGAAAACCCATCCACAGGCACAGTGAGGTATGATACAGTGAAAAACCTGTCCACAGGCAGAGTGAGGTATGATACAGTGTAAAACATATCCACAGGCACAGTGAGATCTGATACAATGAAAAACACATCCACAGGCACTATGAGGTATGGTACAGTGAAAACCCATCCACAGGCACAGTGAGGTACAGTACAGTGAAAAACCCATCCACAGGCACAGTAAGGTATGATACAGTGAAAAACCCATCCACAGGCACAGTGAGGTATGATACAGTGAAAACCCATCCACAGTCAAAGTGAGGTACAGTACAGTGGAAAACCCATCCACAGGCACAGTGAGGTATGATACAGTGAAAACCCATCCATAGTCAAAGTGAGGTACAGTACAGTGAAAAACCCATCCACAGGCACAGTGAGGTATGATACAGTAAAAGACCCATCCACAGGCACAGTGAGATCTGATACGGTGAAAAACCATCCACAGGCACAGTGAGGTATGATACAGTGAAAACCCATCCACAGACACAGTGAGGTATGATACAGTGAAAAACCCATCCACAGACACAGTGAGGTATGATATAGTGAAAACCCATCCACAGGCACAGTGAGGTATGATACAGTGAAAACCCATCCACAGGCACAGTGAGATCTGATACAGTGAAAAACCATCCACAGGCACAGTGAGGTATGGTACAGTGGAAAACCAGTACACAGAAACAGAGAGGTATGATACACTGAAAAACACATCGACAGGCACTGTCAGGTATGTTACAGTGAAAACCCATCCACAGGCACAGTGAGGTATGATACAGTGAAAAACCCATGCACAGGCACAGTGAGGTATGATACAGTGCAAAACCCATCCACAGGCACAGTGAAGTATGATACAGTGAAAACCCATCCACAGGCACAGTGAGGTATGATACAGTGAAAAACCTGTCCACAGACAGAGTGAGGTATGATACAGTGAAAACCCCACAGGCACAGTGAGATATGATACAGTGAAAAACCCATCCACAGGCACAGTGAGGTATCATACAGTGAAAAACCCATCCATAGGCACAGTGAGGTATGATACAGTGAAAAACCCATCCATAGGCACAGTGAGGTATGAAACAGTGAAAAACTCATCCACAGGCAGAGTGAGGTATGATACAGTGAAAACCCTGTCCACAGGCACAGTGAGGTATGATACAGTGAAAACCTATCCACAGGCACAGTGAGGTATGATACAGTAAAAACCCCATCCATACGCACAGTGAGGTATGATACACTGAAACCCCATCCACAGGCACAGTGAGGTACAGTACAGTGAAAACCCCATCCACAGGCACAGTGAGATATGATACAGTCAAAAACTTGTCCACAGGCACAGAGAGTTACAGTACAGTGAAAAACCCATCCACAGGCACAGTGAGGTACAGGACAGTGAAAACCTATTCCACAGGCACAGTGAGGTATGATGCCGTGAAAACACATCCACAGGCACAGTGAGGTATGATACAGTGCAAAACCCATTCACAGGCACAGTGAGGTATGATACAGTGAATACCCATCCACAGGCACAGTGAGGAATGTTACAGTGAAAACCCTGTACACAGGCACAGTGAGGTATGATACATCGAAAACCCATCCACAGACACAGAGAGGTATGATACAGTGAAAAACCCATCCACAGACACAGTGAGGTATAATATAGTGAAAACCCATCCACAGGCACAGTGAGGTATGATACAGTGGAAAACCAGTACACAGAAACAGAGAGGTATGATACAGTGAAAACCCATCCACAGGCACAGTGAGATACAGTACAGTGAAAACCCATACACAGGCACAGTGAGATATGATACAGTGAAAACCCATCCACAGGCACAGTGAGGTATGATACAGTGAAAACCTGTCCACAGGCACAGTGAGGTATGATACAGTGTAAAACATGTCCACAGGCACACTGAGATCTGATACAGTGAAAAACACATCGACAGGCACTGTGAGGTATGTTAAAGTGAAAACCCATCCACAGGCACAGTGAGGTATGATACAGTGAAAACCCATCCACAGGCAGAGTGAGGTATGATACAGTGAAAACCCTGTCCACAGGCACTGTCAGGTATGTTACAGTGAAAACCCATCCACAGGTACAGTGAGGTATGATACAGTGAAAAACCCATGCACAGGCACAGTGAGGTATGATACAGTGCAAAACCCATCCACAGGCACAGTGAAGTATGATACAGTGAAAACCCATCCACAGGCACAGTGAGGTATGATACAGTGAAAAACCTGTCCACAGACAGAGTGAGGTATGATACAGTGAAAACCCCACAGGCACAGTGAGATATGATACAGTGAAAAACCCATCCACAGGCACAGTGAGGTATCATACAGTGAAAAACCCATCCATAGGCACAGTGAGGTATGATACAGTGAAAAACCCATCCATAGGCACAGTGAGGTATGAAACAGTGAAAAACTCATCCACAGGCAGAGTGAGGTATGATACAGTGAAAACCCTGTCCACAGGCACAGTGAGGTATGATACAGTGAAAACCTATCCACAGGCACAGTGAGGTATGATACAGTAAAAACCCCATCCATACGCACAGTGAGGTATGATACACTGAAACCCCATCCACAGGCACAGTGAGGTACAGTACAGTGAAAACCCCATCCACAGGCACAGTGAGATATGATACAGTCAAAAACTTGTCCACAGGCACAGAGAGTTACAGTACAGTGAAAAACCCATCCACAGGCACAGTGAGGTACAGGACAGTGAAAACCTATTCCACAGGCACAGTGAGGTATGATGCCGTGAAAACACATCCACAGGCACAGTGAGGTATGATACAGTGCAAAACCCATTCACAGGCACAGTGAGGTATGATACAGTGAATACCCATCCACAGGCACAGTGAGGAATGTTACAGTGAAAACCCTGTACACAGGCACAGTGAGGTATGATACATCGAAAACCCATCCACAGACACAGAGAGGTATGATACAGTGAAAAACCCATCCACAGACACAGTGAGGTATAATATAGTGAAAACCCATCCACAGGCACAGTGAGGTATGATACAGTGGAAAACCAGTACACAGAAACAGAGAGGTATGATACAGTGAAAACCCATCCACAGGCACAGTGAGATACAGTACAGTGAAAACCCATACACAGGCACAGTGAGATATGATACAGTGAAAACCCATCCACAGGCACAGTGAGGTATGATACAGTGAAAACCTGTCCACAGGCACAGTGAGGTATGATACAGTGTAAAACATGTCCACAGGCACACTGAGATCTGATACAGTGAAAAACACATCGACAGGCACTGTGAGGTATGTTAAAGTGAAAACCCATCCACAGGCACAGTGAGGTATGATACAGTGAAAACCCATCCACAGGCAGAGTGAGGTATGATACAGTGAAAACCCTGTCCACAGGCACAGTGAAGTATGATAAAGTGAAAACCCATCGACAGGCACAGTGAGGTATGATACAGTGTAAAACATGTCCACAGGCACAGTGAGATCTGATACAGTGAAAAACACATCCACAGGCACTATGAGGTATGGTACAGTGAAAACCCATCCACAGGCACAGTGAGGTACAGTACAGTGAAAAACCCATGCACAGGCACAGTGATGTATGATACACTGAAAACCCATCCACAGTCAAAGTGAGGTACAGTACAGTGGAAACCCATCCACAGGCACAGTGAGGTATCATACAGTGAAAACCCATCCACAGGCACAGTGAGGTATGATACAGTGAAAACCCATCCACAGACACAGTGAGGTATGATAAAGTGAAAAACCCATCCACAGACACAGTGAGATATGATACAGTAAAAAAAACCTGTCCACAGACACAGTGAGGTATGATACAGTGAAAAGCCTTCCACAGGCACAGTGAGGTATGATACAGTGAAAACCAATCCACAGACACAGTGAGGTACAGTACAGTGAAAAAACCCATCCACAGGCACAGTGAGGTATGATACAGTGAAAACCTGTCCACAGGCACAGTGAGGTATGATGCAGTGAAAAACCTGTCCACAGGCACAGTTGGTATGATATAGTGAAAAACCCATCCACAGGCACAGTGAGGTACAGTACAGTGAAAACCTATTCCACAGGCACAGTGAGGTATGATGCCGTGAAAACCCATCCACAGGCACAGTGAGGTATGATGCAGTGAAAACACATCCACCGGCACAGTGAGATCTGATACAGTGAAAAACACATCCACAGGCACTATGAGGTATGATACACTGAAAACCCATCCATAGTCAAAGTGAGGTACAGTACAGTGAAAACCCCATCCACAGGCACACTGAGGTATGATACAGTGCAAAACCCACCCACAGGCACAGTGAGGTATGATATAGTGCAAAACCCATCCACAGGCACAGTGAGGTATGATACAGTGAAAACCCATTCACAGGCACAGTGAGGTACGGTACAGTGAAAAACCCATCCACAGGCAGTGTAAGGTATGATACAGTGAAACCCATCCACAGACATAGTGAGATATGATACAGTAAAAAAACCTGTCCACAGACACAGTGAGGTATGATGCAGTGAAAACCCTTCCACAGGCACAGTGAGGTATGATACAGTGAAAACCAATCCACAGACACAGTGAGGTACAGTACAGTGAAAAAACCCATCCACAGGCACAGTGAAGTATGATACAGTGAAAACCCATCCACAGGCAGAGTGAGGAATGTTACAGTGAAAAACCTGTCCACAGGCACAGTGAGGTACAGTAGAGTGAAAACCCATCCACAGGCACAGTGAGGTATGATACAGTGAAAACCCATCCACAGGCAGAGTGAGGAATGTTACAGTGAAAAACCTGTCCAAAGGCACAGAGAAGTATGATACAGTGAAAACCCATCCACAGGGACAGTGAGGTATGATACAGTGAAAAACCTGTCCACATGCAGAGTGAGGTATGATACAGTGTAAAACATGTCCACAGGCACAGTGAGATCTGATACAGTGAAAAACACATCCACAGACTCTATGAGGTATGGTACAGTCAAAACCCATCCACAGGCACAGTGAGGTACAGTACAGTGAAAAACCCATCCACAGGCAGTGTAAGGTATGATACAGTGAAAAACCCATCCACAGTCACAGTGAGGTATGATACAGTGAAAAACCCATCCACAAGCACAGTGAGGTATGATACAGTGCAAAACCCACCCACAGGCACAGTGAGGTATGATATAGTGCAAAACCCATCCACAGGCACAGTGAGGTATGATACAGTGAAAACCCATCCACAGGCACAGTGAGGTATGATACAGTGAAAACCCATCCACAGGCAGAGTGAGGAATGTTACAGTGAAAAACGTGTCCACAGGCACAGTGAGGTACAGTAGAGTGAAAACCCATCCACAGGCACAGTGAGGTATGATACAGTGAAAACCCATCCAAAGGCAGAGTGAGGAATGTTACAGTGAAAAACCTGTCCACAGGCACAGTGAGGTACAGTAGAGTGAAAACCCATCCACAGGCACAGTGAGGTATGATACAGTGAAAACCCATCCACAGACACAGTGAGGTATGATACAGTGAAAAACCATCCACAGGCACAGTGAGGTATGGTACAGTGGAAAACCAGTACACAGAAACAGAGAGGTATGATGCAGTGAAAAACACATCGACAGGCACAGTGAGGTATGATACAGTGAAAACCCTGTCCACAGGCACAGTGAGGTATGATACAGTAAAAAACCCATCCACAGGCAGAGTGAGATATGATACAGTGAAAAACCCATCCACAGGCACACTGAGGTATGATACAGTGAAAAACCCATCCACAGGCACAGTGAGATATGATACAGTGAAAAACCCATCCACAGGCACAGTGAGGTATGATACAGTGAAAACCCATGCACAGGCAGAGTGAGGTATGATACAGTGAAAACCCTGTCCACAAGCACAGTGAGGTAAGATATAGTGAAAACCTATCCACAGGCACAGTGAGGTACAGTACGGTGAAAACACATCCACAGACACAGTGAGGTATGATACAGTGAAACCCATCCACAGACACAGTGAGATATGATACAGTAAAAAAAAACCTGTCCACAGACACAGTGAGGTATGATGCAGTGAAAAACCTGTCCACCGGCACAGTAGGTATGATACAGTGCAAAACCCATCCACAGGCACAGTGAAGTATGATACAGTGAAAACCCATCCACAGGCACAGTGAGGTATGATACAGTGAAAAACCTGTCCACAGGCAGAGTGAGGTATGATACAGTGCAAAATATGTCCACAGGCACAGTGAGATCTGATACAGTGAAAAACACATCCACAGGCACTATGAGGTATGATACAGTGAAAACCATCCACAGGCACAGTGAGGTACAGTACAGTGAAAAACCCATCCACAGGCACAGTGAGATATGATACAGTGAAAAACCATCCACAGTCAAAGTGAGGTACAGTACAGTGGAAAACCCATCCACAGGCACAGTGAGGTATGATACCGTGAAAACCCATCCATAGTCAAAGTGAGGTACAGTACAGTGAAAAACCCATCCACAGGCACAGTGAGGTATGATACAGTGCAAAACCCACCCACAGGCACAGTGAGGTATGATATAGTGCAAAACCCATCCACAGGCACAGTGAGGTATGATACAGTGAAAACCCATCCACAGGCACAGTGAGGTATGATACAGTGAAAACCCATCCACAGGCACAGTGAGATCTGATACAGTGAAAAACCATCCACAGGCACAGTGAGATATGATACAGTAAAAAACCCTGTCCACCGACACAGTGAGGTATGATACAGTGAAAACCCTTCCACAGACACACAAAGGTATGATACAGTGAAAACCCATCCACAGGCACATTGAGGTATGATACAGTGAAAAAACTGTCCACAGGCACAGTAGGTATGATACAGTGAAAAACCCATCCACAGGCACACTGAGGTACAATACAGTGAAAACCTATTCCACAGGCACAGTGAGGTATGATGCCGTGAAAACACATCCACAGGCACAGTGAGGTATGATACAGTGCAAAACCCATCCACAGGCACAGTGAAGTATGATACAGTGAAAACCCATCCACAGGCACAGTGAGGTATGATACAGTGAAAAACCTGTCCACAGGCAGAGTGAGGTATGATACAGTGTAAAACATATCCACAGGCACAGTGAGATCTGATACAATGAAAAACACATCCACAGGCACTATGAGGTATGGTACAGTGAAAACCCATCCACAGGCACAGTGAGGTACAGTACAGTGAAAAACCCATCCACAGGCACAGTAAGGTATGATACAGTGAACAACCCATACACAGGCACAGTGAGGTATGATACAGTGAAAACCCATCCACAGTCAAAGTGAGGTACAGTACAGTGGAAAACCCATCCACAGGCACAGTGAGGTATGATACAGTGAAAACCCATCCATAGTCAAAGTGAGGTACAGTACAGTGAAAAACCCATCCACAGGCACAGTGAGGTATGATACAGTAAAAAACCCATCCACAGGCACAGTGAGATCTGATACAGTGAAAAACCATCCACAGGCACAGTGAGGTATGATACAGTGAAAACCCATCCACAGACACAGTGAGCTATGATACAGTGAAAACCCATCCACAGGCACAGTGAGGTATGATACAGTGAAAACCCATCCACAGGCACAGTGAGATCTGATACAGTGAAAAACCATCCACAGGCACAGTGAGGTATGGTACAGTGGAAAACCAGTACACAGAAACAGAGAGGTATGATACACTGAAAAACACATCGACAGGCACTGTCAGGTATGTTACAGTGAAAACCCATCCACAGGCACAGTGAGGTATGATAAAGTGAAAAACCCATGCACAGGCACAGTGAGGTATGATACAGTGCAAAACCCATCCACAGGCACAGTGAAGAATGATACAGTGAAAACCCATCCACAGGCACAGTGAGGTATGATACAGTGAAAAACCTGTCCACAGACAGAGTGAGGTATGATACAGTGAAAACCCCACAGGCACAGTGAGGTATGATACAGTGAAAAACCTGTCCACAGACAGAGTGAGGTATGATACAGTGAAAACCCTGTCCACAGGCACAGTGAGGTATGATACAGTGAAAACCTATCCACAGGCACACTGAGGTATGATACAGTAAAAACCCCATCCATACGCACAGTGAGGTATGATACACTGAAACCCCATCCACAGGCACAGTGAGGTACAGGACAGTGAAAACCTATTCCACAGGCACAGTGAGGTATGATGCCGTGAAAACACATCCACAGGCACAGTGAGGTATGATACAGTGCAAAACCCATTCACAGGCACAGTGAGGTATGATACAGTGAATACCCATCCACAGGCACAGTGAGGAATGTTACAGTGAAAACCCTGTCCACAGGCACAGTGAGGTATGATACAGTGAAAACCTATCCACAGGCACAGTGAGGTATGATACAGTAAAAACCCCATCCATACGCACAGTGAGGTATGATACACTGAAACCCCATCCACAGGCACAGTGAGGTACAGTACAGTGAAAACCCCATCCACAGGCACAGTGAGATATGATACAGTCAAAAACCTGTCCACAGGCACAGTGAGGTATGATACAGTGAAAACCCATCCACAGACACAGTGAGGTATGATACAGTGAAAAACCATCCACAGGCACAGTGAGGTATGGTACAGTGGAAAACCAGTACACAGAAACAGAGAGGTATGATGCAGTGAAAAACACATCGACAGGCACAGTGAGGTATGATACAGTGAAAACCCTGTCCACAGGCACAGTGAGGTATGATACAGTAAAAAACCCATCCACAGGCAGAGTGAGATATGATACAGTGAAAAACCCATCCACAGGCACACTGAGGTATGATACAGTGAAAAACCCATCCACAGGCACAGTGAGATATGATACAGTGAAAAACCCATCCACAGGCACAGTGAGGTATGATACAGTGAAAACCCATGCACAGGCAGAGTGAGGTATGATACAGTGAAAACCCTGTCCACAGGCACAGTGAGGTAAGATATAGTGAAAACCTATCCACAGGCACAATGAGGTATGATACAGTAAAAACCCCATCCACAGGCACAGTGAGGTATGATACAGTGAAAACCCATCCACAGGCACAGTGAGGTACAGTACGGTGAAAACACATCCACAGACACAGTGAGGTATGATACAGTGAAACCCATCCACAGACACAGTGAGATATGATACAGTAAAAAAAAACCTGTCCACAGACACAGTGAGGTATGATGCAGTGAAAAACCTGTCCACCGGCACAGTAGGTATGATACAGTGAAGTATGATACAGTGAAAACCCATCCACAGGCACAGTGAGGTATGATACAGTGAAAAACCTGTCCACAGGCAGAGTGAGGTATGATACAGTGCAAAATATGTCCACAGGCACAGTGAGATCTGATACAGTGAAAAACACATCCACAGGCACTATGAGGTATGATACAGTGAAAACCATCCACAGGCACAGTGAGGTACAGTACAGTGAAAAACCCATCCACAGGCACAGTGAGATATGATACAGTGAAAAACCATCCACAGTCAAAGTGAGGTACAGTACAGTGGAAAACCCATCCACAGGCACAGTGAGGTATGATACCGTGAAAACCCATCCATAGTCAAAGTGAGGTACAGTACAGTGAAAAACCCATCCACAGGCACAGTGAGGTATGATACAGTGCAAAACCCACCCACAGGCACAGTGAGGTATGATATAGTGCAAAACCCATCCACAGGCACAGTGAGGTATGATACAGTGAAAACCCATCCACAGGCACAGTGAGGTATGATACAGTGAAAACCCATCCACAGGCACAGTGAGATCTGATACAGTGAAAAACCATCCACAGGCACAGTGAGATATGATACAGTAAAAAACCCTGTCCACCGACACAGTGAGGTATGATACAGTGAAAACCCTTCCACAGACACACAAAGGTATGATACAGTGAAAACCCATCCACAGGCACATTGAGGTATGATACAGTGAAAAAACTGTCCACAGGCACAGTAGGTATGATACAGTGAAAAACCCATCCACAGGCACACTGAGGTACAATACAGTGAAAACCTATTCCACAGGCACAGTGAGGTATGATGCCGTGAAAACACATCCACAGGCACAGTGAGGTATGATACAGTGCAAAACCCATCCACAGGCACAGTGAAGTATGATACAGTGAAAACCCATCCACAGGCACAGTGAGGTATGATACAGTGAAAAACCTGTCCACAGGCAGAGTGAGGTATGATACAGTGTAAAACATATCCACAGGCACAGTGAGATCTGATACAATGAAAAACACATCCACAGGCACTATGAGGTATGGTACAGTGAAAACCCATCCACAGGCACAGTGAGGTACAGTACAGTGAAAAACCCATCCACAGGCACAGTAAGGTATGATACAGTGAACAACCCATACACAGGCACAGTGAGGTATGATACAGTGAAAACCCATCCACAGTCAAAGTGAGGTACAGTACAGTGGAAAACCCATCCACAGGCACAGTGAGGTATGATACAGTGAAAACCCATCCATAGTCAAAGTGAGGTACAGTACAGTGAAAAACCCATCCACAGGCACAGTGAGGTATGATACAGTAAAAAACCCATCCACAGGCACAGTGAGATCTGATACAGTGAAAAACCATCCACAGGCACAGTGAGGTATGATACAGTGAAAACCCATCCACAGACACAGTGAGCTATGATACAGTGAAAACCCATCCACAGGCACAGTAAGGTATGATACAGTGAAAACCCATCCACAGGCACAGTGAGATCTGATACAGTGAAAAACCATCCACAGGCACAGTGAGGTATGGTACAGTGGAAAACCAGTACACAGAAACAGAGAGGTATGATACACTGAAAAACACATCGACAGGCACTGTCAGGTATGTTACAGTGAAAACCCATCCACAGGCACAGTGAGGTATGATAAAGTGAAAAACCCATGCACAGGCACAGTGAGGTATGATACAGTGCAAAACCCATCCACAGGCACAGTGAAGTATGATACAGTGAAAACCCATCCACAGGCACAGTGAGGTATGATACAGTGAAAAACCTGTCCACAGACAGAGTGAGGTATGATACAGTGAAAACCCCACAGGCACAGTGAGGTATGATACAGTGAAAAACCTGTCCACAGACAGAGTGAGGTATGATACAGTGAAAACCCTGTCCACAGGCACAGTGAGGTATGATACAGTGAAAACCTATCCACAGGCACAGTGAGGTATGATACAGTAAAAACCCCATCCATACGAACAGTGAGGTATGATACACTGAAACCCCATCCACAGGCACAGTGAGGTACAGGACAGTGAAAACCTATTCCACAGGCACAGTGAGGTATGATGCCGTGAAAACACATCCACAGGCACAGTGAGGTATGATACAGTGCAAAACCCATTCACAGGCACAGTGAGGTATGATACAGTGAATACCCATCCACAGGCACAGTGAGGAATGTTACAGTGAAAACCCTGTCCACAGGCACAGTGAGGTATGATACAGTGAAAACCTATCCACAGGCACAGTGAGGTATGATACAGTAAAAACCCCATCCATACGCACAGTGAGGTATGATACACTGAAACCCCATCCACAGGCACAGTGAGGTACAGTACAGTGAAAACCCCATCCACAGGCACAGTGAGATATGATACAGTCAAAAACCTGTCCACAGGCACAGTGAGTTACAGTACAGTGAAAAACCCATCCACAGGCACAGTGAGGTACAGGACAGTGAAAACCTATTCCACAGGCACAGTGAGGTATGATGCCGTGAAAACACATCCACAGGCACAGTGAGGTATGATACAGTGCAAAACCCATTCACAGGCACAGTGAGGTATGATACAGTGAATACCCATCCACAGGCACAGTGAGGAATGTTACAGTGAAAACCCTGTACACAGGCACAGTGAGGTATGATACATCGAAAACCCATCCACAGACACAGAGAGGTATGATACAGTGAAAAACCCATCCACAGACACAGTGAGGTATAATATAGTGAAAACCCATCCACAGGCACAGTGAGGTATGATACAGTGGAAAACCAGTACACAGAAACAGAGAGGTATGATACAGTGAAAACCCATCCACAGGCACAGTGAGATACAGTACAGTGAAAACCCATACACAGGCACAGTGAAGTATGATACAGTGAAAACCCATCCACAGGCACAGTGAGGTATGATACAGTGAAAAACCTGTCCACAGGCACAGTGAGGTATGATACAGTGTAAAACATGTCCACAGGCACACTGAGATCTGATACAGTGAAAAACACATCGACAGGCACTGTGAGGTATGTTAAAGTGAAAACCCATCCACAGGCACAGTGAGGTATGATACAGTGAAAAACCCATCCACAGACACATTGAGGTATGATACAGTGAAAACCCATCCACAGGCAGAGTGAGTTATGATACAATGAAAACCCTGTCCACAGGCACAGTGAGGTAAGCTACAGTGAAAACCTATCCACAGGCACAGTGAGGTATGATACAGTAAAAACCCCATCCATAGGCACAGTGAAGTATGATAAAGTGAAAACCCATCGACAGGCACAGTGAGGTATGATACAGTGTAAAACATGTCCACAGGCACAGTGAGATCTGATACAGTGAAAAACACATCCACAGGCACTATGAGGTATGGTACAGTGAAAACCCATCCACAGGCACAGTGAGGTACAGTACAGTGAAAAACACATCCACAGGCACTATGAGGTATGATAAAGTGAAAAACCCATCCACAGACACAGTGAGATATGATACAGTAAAAAAAACCTGTCCACAGACACAGTGAGGTATGATACAGTGAAAAGCCTTCCACAGGCACAGTGAGGTATGATACAGTGAAAACCAATCCACAGACACAGTGAGGTACAGTACAGTGAAAAAACCCATCCACAGGCACAGTAAGGTATGATACAGTGAAAACCTGTCCACAGGCACAGTGAGGTATGATGCAGTGAAAAACCTGTCCACAGGCACAGTAGGTATGATACAGTGAAAAACCCATCCACAGGCACAGTGAGGTACAGTACAGTGAAAACCTATTCCACAGGCACAGTGAGGTATGATGCCGTGAAAACCCATCCACAGGCACAGTGAGGTATGATGCAGTGAAAACACATCCACCGGCACAGTGAGATCTGATACAGTGAAAAACACATCCACAGGCACTATGAGGTATGATACACTGAAAACCCATCCATAGTCAAAGTGAGGTACAGTACAGTGAAAACCCCATCCACAGGCACACTGAGGTATGATACAGTGCAAAACCCACCCACAGGCACAGTGAGGTACAATACGGTGAAAACCCATCCACAGACACAGTGAGGTATGATACAGTGAAACCCATCCACAGACACAGTGAGATATGATACAGTAAAAAAAAACCTGTCCACAGACACAGTGAGGTATGATGCAGTGAAAAACCTGTCCACCGGCACAGTAGGTATGATACAGTGCAAAACCCACCCACAGGCACAGTGAGGTATGATATAGTGCAAAACCCATCCACAGGCACAGTGAGGTATGATACAGTGAAAACCCATTCACAGGCACAGTGAGGTACGGTACAGTGAAAAACCCATCCACAGGCAGTGTAAGGTATGATACAGTGAAACCCATCCACAGACATAGTGAGATATGATACAGTAAAAAAACCTGTCCACAGACACAGTGAGGTATGATGCAGTGAAAACCCTTCCACAGGCACAGTGAGGTATGATACAGTGAAAACCAATCCACAGACACAGTGAGGTACAGTACAGTGAAAAAACCCATCCACAGGCACAGTGAAGTATGATACAGTGAAAACCCATCCACAGGCAGAGTGAGGAATGTTACAGTGAAAAACCTGTCCACAGGCACAGTGAGGTACAGTAGAGTGAAAACCCATCCACAGGCACAGTGAGGTATGATACAGTGAAAACCCATCCACAGTCAAAGTGAGGTACAGAACAGTGAAAAACCCATCCACAAGCACAGTGAGGTATGATACAGTGCAAAACCCACCCACAGGCACAGTGAGGTATGATATAGTGCAAAACCCATCCACCGGCACAGTGAGGTATGATACAGTGAAAACCCATCCACAGGCACAGTGAGGTATGATACAGTGAAAACCCATCCACAGGCAGAGTGAGGAATGTTACAGTGAAAAACGTGTCCACAGGCACAGTGAGGTACAGTAGAGTGAAAACCCATCCACAGGCACAGTGAGGTATGATACAGTGAAAAACCTGTCCACAGGCACAGAGAAGTATGATACAGTGAAAACCCATCCACAGGGACAGTGAGGTATGATACAGTGAAAAACCTGTCCACATGCAGAGTGAGGTATGATACAGTGTAAAACATGTCCACAGGCACAGTGAGGTACAGTACAGTGAAAAACACATCCACAGACTCTATGAGGTATGGTACAGTGAAAACCCATCCACAGGCACAGTGAGGTACAGT
Source organism: Mobula birostris (assembly GCF_030028105.1). Taxonomy (NCBI): domain Eukaryota; kingdom Metazoa; phylum Chordata; class Chondrichthyes; order Myliobatiformes; family Myliobatidae; genus Mobula; species Mobula birostris. Next base: position 20,305 of record NW_027274190.1, on the reverse strand, counting down.
ACAGTGAAAAACCCATCCACAGGCAGTGTAAGGTATGATACAGTGAAAAACCCATCCACAGTCACAGTGAGGTATGATACAGTGAAAACCCATCCACAGTCAAAGTGAGGTACAGTACAGTGGAAAACCCATCCACAGGCACAGTGAGGTATGATACACTGAAAACCCATCCATAGTCAAAGTGAGGTACAGAACAGTGAAAAACCCATCCACAAGCACAGTGAGGTATGATACAGTGCAAAACCCACCCACAGGCACAGTGAGGTATGATATAGTGCAAAACCCATCCACAGGCACAGTGAGGTATGATACAGTGAAAACCCATCCACAGGCACAGTGAGGTATGATACAGTGAAAACCCATCCACAGGCAGAGTGAGGAATGTTACAGTGAAAAACGTGTCCACAGGCACAGTGAGGTACAGTAGAGTGAAAACCCATCCACAGGCACAGTGAGGTATGATACAGTGAAAACCCATCCAAAGGCAGAGTGAGGAATGTTACAGTGAAAAACCTGTCCACAGGCACAGTGAGGTACAGTAGAGTGAAAACCCATCCACAGGCACAGTGAGGTATGATACAGTGAAAACCCATCCACAGACACAGTGAGGTATGATACAGTGAAAAACCATCCACAGGCACAGTGAGGTATGGTACAGTGGAAAACCAGTACACAGAAACAGAGAGGTATGATGCAGTGAAAAACACATCGACAGGCACAGTGAGGTATGATACACTGAAAAACTCATCCACAGGCAGAGTGAGGTATGATACAGTGAAAACCCATCCACAGGCACAGTGAGGTATGATACAGTGAAAACCCTGTCCACAGGCACAGTGAGGTATGATACAGTAAAAAACCCATCCACAGGCAGAGTGAGATATGATACAGTGAAAAACCCATCCACAGGCACACTGAGGTATGATACAGTGAAAAACCCATCCACAGGCACAGTGAGATATGATACAGTGAAAAACCCATCCACAGGCACAGTGAGGTATGATACAGTGAAAACCCATGCACAGGCAGAGTGAGGTATGATACAGTGAAAACCCTGTCCACAGGCACAGTGAGGTAAGATATAGTGAAAACCTATCCACAGGCACAATGAGGTATGATACAGTAAAAACCCCATCCACAGGCACAGTGAGGTATGATACAGTGAAAACCCATCCACAGGCACAGTGAGGTACAGTACGGTGAAAACACATCCACAGACACAGTGAGGTATGATACAGTGAAACCCATCCACAGACACAGTGAGATATGATACAGTAAAAAAAAACCTGTCCACAGACACAGTGAGGTATGATGCAGTGAAAAACCTGTCCACCGGCACAGTAGGTATGATACAGTGCAAAACCCATCCACAGGCACAGTGAAGTATGATACAGTGAAAACCCATCCACAGGCACAGTGAGGTATGATACAGTGAAAAACCTGTCCACAGGCAGAGTGAGGTATGATACAGTGCAAAATATGTCCACAGGCACAGTGAGATCTGATACAGTGAAAAACACATCCACAGGCACTATGAGGTATGATACAGTGAAAACCATCCACAGGCACAGTGAGGTACAGTACAGTGAAAAACCCATCCACAGGCACAGTGAGATATGATACAGTGAAAAACCATCCACAGTCAAAGTGAGGTACAGTACAGTGGAAAACCCATCCACAGGCACAGTGAGGTATGATACCGTGAAAACTATCCATAGTCAAAGTGAGGTACAGTACAGTGAAAAACCCATCCACAGGCACAGTGAGGTATGATACAGTGCAAAACCCACCCACAGGCACAGTGAGGTATGATATAGTGCAAAACCCATCCACAGGCACAGTGAGGTATGATACAGTGCAAAACCCATCCACAGGCACAGTGAAGTATGATACAGTGAAAACCCATCCACAGGCACACTGAGGTACAATACAGTGAAAACCTATTCCACAGGCACAGTGAGGTATGATGCCGTGAAAACACATCCACAGGCACAGTGAGGTATGATACAGTGCAAAACCCATCCACAGGCACAGTGAAGTATGATACAGTGAAAACCCATCCACAGGCACAGTGAGATCTGATACAGTGAAAAACCATCCACAGGCACAGTGAGATATGATACAGTAAAAAACCCTGTCCACCGACACAGTGAGGTATGATACAGTGAAAACCCTTCCACAGACACACTGAGGTATGATACAGTGAAAACCCATCCACAGGCACAGTGAGGTATGATACAGTGAAAAACCTGTCCACAGGCACAGTAGGTATGATACAGTGAAAACCCATCCATAGTCAAAGTGAGGTACAGTACAGTGAAAAACCCATCCACAGGCACAGTGAGGTATGATACAGTAAAAAACCCATCCACAGGCACAGTGAGATCTGATACAGTGAAAAACCATCCACAGGCACAGTGAGGTATGATACAGTGAAAACCCATCCACAGACACAGTGAGGTATGATACAGTGAAAACCCATCCACAGGCACAGTGAGGTATGATACAGTGAAAACCCATCCACAGGCACAGTGAGATCTGATACAGTGAAAAACCATCCACAGGCACAGTGAGGTATCGTACAGTGGAAAACCAGTACACAGAAACAGAGAGGTATGATACACTGAAAAACACATCGACAGGCACTGTCAGGTATGTTACAGTGAAAACCCATCCACAGGCACAGTGAGGTATGATACAGTGAAAAACCCATGCACAGGCACAGTGAGGTATGATACAGTGCAAAACCCATCCACAGGCACAGTGAAGTATGATACAGTGAAAACCCATCCACAGGCACAGTGAGGTATGATACAGTGAAAAACCTGTCCACAGACAGAGTGAGGTATGATACAGTGAAAACCCCACAGGCACAGTGAGGTATGATACAGTGAAAAACCTGTCCACAGACAGAGTGAGGTATGATACAGTGAAAACCCTGTCCACAGGCACAGTGAGGTATGATACAGTGAAAACCTATCCACAGGCACAGTGAGGTATGATACAGTAAAAACCCCATCCATACGCACAGTGAGGTATGATACACTGAAACCCCATCCACAGGCACAGTGAGGTACAGTACAGTGAAAACCCCATCCACAGGCACAGTGAGATATGATACAGTCAAAAACCTGTCCACAGGCACAGTGAGTTACAGTACAGTGAAAAACCCATCCACAGGCACAGTGAGGTACAGGACAGTGAAAACCTATTCCACAGGCACAGTGAGGTATGATGCCGTGAAAACACATCCACAGGCACAGTGAGGTATGATACAGTGCAAAACCCATTCACAGGCACAGTGAGGTATGATACAGTGAATACCCATCCACAGGCACAGTGAGGAATGTTACAGTGAAAACCCTGTACACAGGCACAGTGAGGTATGATACATCGAAAACCCATCCACAGACACAGAGAGGTATGATACAGTGAAAAACCCATCCACAGACACAGTGAGGTATAATATAGTGAAAACCCATCCACAGGCACAGTGAGGTATGATACAGTGGAAAACCAGTACACAGAAACAGAGAGGTATGATACAGTGAAAACCCATCCACAGGCACAGTGAGATACAGTACAGTGAAAACCCATACACAGGCACAGTGAAGTATGATACAGTGAAAACCCATCCACAGGCACAGTGAGGTATGATACAGTGAAAAACCTGTCCACAGGCACAGTGAGGTATGATACAGTGTAAAACATGTCCACAGGCACACTGAGATCTGATACAGTGAAAAACACATCGACAGGCACTGTGAGGTATGTTAAAGTGAAAACCCATCCACAGGCACAGTGAGGTATGATACAGTGAAACACCCATCCACAGACACATTGAGGTATGATACAGTGAAAACCCATCCACAGGCAGAGTGAGTTATGATACAGTGAAAACCCTGTCCACAGGCACAGTGAGGTAAGCTACAGTGAAAACCTATCCACAGGCACAGTGAGGTATGATACAGTAAAAACCCCATCCATAGGCACAGTGAAGTATGATAAAGTGAAAACCCATCGACAGGCACGGTGAGGTATGATACAGTGTAAAACATGTCCACAGGCACAGTGAGATCTGATACAGTGAAAAACACATCCACAGGCACTATGAGGTATGGTACAGTGAAAACCCATCCACAGGCACAGTGAGGTACAGTACAGTGAAAAACCCATCCACAGGCACAGTGATGTATGATACAGAGAAAACCCATCCACAGTCAAAGTGAGGTACAGTACAGTGGAAACCCATCCACAGGCACAGCGAGGTATCATACAGTGAAAACCCATCCACAGGCACAGTGAGGTATGATACAGTGAAAACCCATCCACAGACACAGTGAGGTATGATAAAGTGAAAAACCCATCCACAGACACAGTGAGATATGATACAGTAAAAAAAACCTGTCCACAGACACAGTGAGGTATGATACAGTGAAAAGCCATCCACAGGCACAGTGAGGTATGATACAGTGAAAACCAATCCACAGACACAGTGAGGTACAGTACAGTGAAAAAACCCATCCACAGGCACAGTGAGGTATGATACAGTGAAAACCTGTCCACAGGCACAGTGAGGTATGATGCAGTGAAAAACCTGTCCACAGGCACAGTAGGTATGATACAGTGAAAAACCCATCCACAGGCACAGTGAGGTACAGTACAGTGAAAACCTATTCCACAGGCACACTGAGGTATGATGCCGTGAAAACCCATCCACAGGCACAGTGAGGTATGATACAGTGAAAAACACATCCACAGGCACTATGAGGTATGATACACTGAAAACCCATCCATAGTCAAAGTGAGGTACAGTACAGTGAAAACCCCATCCACAGGCACACTGAGGTATGATACAGTGCAAAACCCACCCACAGGCACAGTGAGGTACAATACGGTGAAAACCCATCCACAGACACAGTGAGGTATGATACAGTGAAACCCATCCACAGACACAGTGAGATATGATACAGTAAAAAAAAACCTGTCCACAGACACAGTGAGGTATGATGCAGTGAAAAACCTGTCCACCGGCACAGTAGGTATGATACAGTGCAAAACCCATCCACAGGCACAGTGAAGTATGATACAGTGAAAACCCATCCACAGGCACAGTGAGGTATGATACAGTGAAAAACCTGTCCACAGGCAGAGTGAGGTATGATACAGTGCAAAATATGTCCACAGGCACAGTGAGATCTGATACAGTGAAAAACACATCCACAGGCACTATGAGGTATGATACAGTGAAAACCATCCACAGGCACAGTGAGGTACAGTACAGTGAAAAACCCATCCACAGGCACAGTGAGATATGATACAGTGAAAAACCATCCACAGTCAAAGTGAGGTACAGTACAGTGGAAAACCCATCCACAGGCACAGTGAGGTATGATACCGTGAAAACCCATCCATAGTCAAAGTGAGGTACAGTACAATGAAAAACCCATCCACAGGCACAGTGAGGTATGATACAGTGCAAAACCCACCCACAGGCACAGTGAGGTATGATATAGTGCAAAACCCATCCACAGGCACAGTGAGGTATGATACAGTGAAAACCCATCCACAGGCACAGGGAGGTATGATACAGTGAAAACCCATCCACAGGCACAGTGAGATCTGATACAGTGAAAAACCATCCACAGGCACAGTGAGATATGATACAGTAAAAAACCCTGTCCACCGACACAGTGAGGTATGATACAGTGAAAACCCTTCCACAGACACACTGAGGTATGATACAGTGAAAACCCACCCACAGGCACAGTGAGGTATGATACAGTGAAAAACCTGTCCACAGGCACAGTAGGTATGATACAGTGAAAAACCCATCCACAGGCACACTGAGGTACAATACAGTGAAAACCTATTCCACAGGCACAGTGAGGTATGATGCCGTGAAAACACATCCACAGGCACAGTGAGGTATGATACAGTGGAAAACCCATCCACAGGCACAGTGAGGTACAGTACAGTGGAAAACCCATCCACAGGCACAGTGAAGTATGATACAGTGAAAACCCATCCACAGGCACAGTGAGGTATGATACAGTGAAAACCCATCCACAGTCAAAGTGAGGTACAGTACAGTGGAAAACCCATCCACAGGCACAGTGAGGTATGACACAGTGAAAACCCATCCATAGTCAAAGTGAGGTACAGTACAGTGAAAAACCCATCCACAGGCACAGTGAGGTATGATACAGTAAAAAACCCATCCACAGGCACAGTGAGATCTGATACAGTGAAAAACCATCCACAGGCACAGTGAGGTATGATACAGTGAAAACCCATCCACAGACACAGTGAGGTATGATACAGTGAAAAACCCATCCACAGACACAGTGAGGTATGATATAGTGAAAACCCATCCACAGGCACAGTGAGGTATGATACAGTGAAAACCCATCCACAGCCACAGTGAGATCTGATACAGTGAAAAACCATCCACAGGCACAGTGAGGTATGGTACAGTGGAAAACCAGTACACAGAAACAGAGAGGTATGATACACTGAAAAACACATCGACAGGCACTGTCAGGTATGTTACAGTGAAAACCCATCCACAGGCACAGTGAAGTATGATACAGTGAAAACCCATCCACAGGCACAGTGAGGTATGATACAGTGAAAAACCTGTCCACAGACAGAGTGAGGTATCATACAGTGAAAACCCCACAGGCACAGTGAGATATGATACAGTGAAAAACCCATCCACAGGCACAGTGAGATATGATACAGTGAAAAACCCATCCACAGGCACAGTGAGGTATCATACAGTGAAAAACCCATCCATAGGCACAGTGAGGTATGATACAGTGAAAAACCCATCCATAGGCACAGTGAGGTATGAAACAGTGAAAAACTCATCCACAGGCAGAGTGAGGTATGATACAGTGAAAACCCTGTCCACAGGCACAGTGAGGTATGATACAGTGAAAACCTATCCACAGGCACAGTGAGGTATGATACAGTAAAAACCCCATCCATACGCACAGTGAGGTATGATACACTGAAACCCCATCCACAGGCACAGTGAGGTACAGTACAGTGAAAACCCCATCCACAGGCACAGTGAGATATGATACAGTCAAAAACCTGTCCACAGGCACAGTGAGTTACAGTACAGTGAAAAACCCATCCACAGGCACAGTGAGGTACAGGACAGTGAAAACCTATTCCACAGGCACAGTGAGGTATGATGCCGTGAAAACACATCCACAGGCACAGTGAGGTATGATACAGTGCAAAACCCATTCACAGGCACAGTGAGGTATGATACAGTGAATACCCATCCACAGGCACAGTGAGGAATGTTACAGTGAAAACCCTGTACACAGGCACAGTGAAGTATGATACATCGAAAACCCATCCACAGACACAGAGAGGTATGATACAGTGAAAAACCCATCCACAGACACAGTGAGGTATAATATAGTGAAAACCCATCCACAGGCACAGTGAGGTATGATACAGTGGAAAACCAGTACACAGAAACAGAGAGGTATGATACAGTGAAAACCCATCCACAGGCACAGTGAGATACAGTACAGTGAAAACCCATACACAGGCACAGTGAGATATGATACAGTGAAAACCCATCCACAGGCACAGTGAGGTATGATACAGTGTAAAACATGTCCACAGGCACAGTGAGATCTGATACAGTGAAAAACACATCGACAGGCACTGTGAGGTATGTTAAAGTGAAAACCCATCCACAGGCACAGTGAGGTATGATACAGTGAAAAACCCATCCACAGACACATTGAGGTATGATACAGTGAAAACCCATCCACAGGCAGAGTGAGGTATGATACAGTGAAAACCCTGTCCACAGGCACAGTGAGGTAAGCTACAGTGAAAACCTATCCACAGGCACAGTGAGGTATGATACAGTAAAAACCCCATCCATAGGCACAGTGAAGTATGATAAAGTGAAAACCCATCGACAGGCACAGTGAGGTATGATACAGTGTAAAACATGTCCACAGGCACAGTGAGATCTGATACAGTGAAAAACACATCCACAGGCACTGTGAGGTATGGTACAGTGAAAACCCATCCACAGGCACAGTGAGGTACAGTACAGTGAAAAACCCATCCACAGGCACAGTGATGTATGATACAGTGAAAACCCATCCACAGTCAAAGTGAGGTACAGTACAGTGGAAACCCATCCACAGGCACAGTGAGGTATCATACAGTGAAAACCCATCCACAGGCACAGTGAGGTATGATACAGTGAAAACCCATCCACAGACACAGTGAGGTATGATAAAGTGAAAAACCCATCCACAGACACAGTGAGATATGATACAGTAAAAAAAACCTGTCCACAGACACAGTGAGGTATGATACAGTGAAAAGCCTTCCACAGGCACAGTGAGGTATGATACAGTGAAAACCAATCCACAGACACAGTGAGGTACAGTACAGTGAAAAAACCCATCCACAGGCACAGTGAGGTATGATACAGTGAAAAACCCATCCACAGGCACAGTGAGGTATGATGCAGTGAAAAACCCATCCACAGGCACAGTGAGGTATGATACAGTGAAAAACCCATCCACAGGCACAGTGAGGTACAGTACAGTGAAAACCTATTCCACAGGCACAGTGAGGTATGATGCCGTGAAAACCCATCCACAGGCACAGTGAGGTATGATGCAGTGAAAACACATCCACCGGCACAGTGAGATCTGATACAGTGAAAAACACATCCACAGGCACTATGAGGTATGATACACTGAAAACCCATCCATAGTCAAAGTGAGGTACAGTACAGTGAAAACCCCATCCACAGGCACACTGAGGTATGATACAGTGCAAAACCCACCCACAGGCACAGTGAGGTATGATATAGTGCAAAACCCATCCACAGGCACAGTGAGGTATGATACAGTGAAAACCCATTCACAGGCACAGTGAGGTATGATACAGTAAAAACCCCATCCACAGGCACAGTGAGGTATGATACAGTGAAAACCCATCCACAGGGACAGTGAGGTACAATACGGTGAAAACCCATCCACAGACACAGTGAGGTATGATACAGTGAAACCCATCCACAGACACAGTGAGATATGATACAGTAAAAAAAAACCTGTCCACAGACACAGTGAGGTATGATGCAGTGAAAAACCTGTCCACCGGCACAGTAGGTATGATACAGTGCAAAACCCATCCACAGGCACAGTGAAGTATGATACAGTGAAAACCCATCCACAGGCACAGTGAGGTATGATACAGTGAAAAACCTGTCCACAGGCAGAGTGAGGTATGATACAGTGCAAAATATGTCCACAGGCACAGTGAGATCTGATACAGTGAAAAACACATCCACAGGCACTATGAGGTATGATACAGTGAAAACCATCCACAGGCACAGTGAGGTACAGTACAGTGAAAAACCCATCCACAGGCACAGTGAGATATGATACAGTGAAAAACCATCCACAGTCAAAGTGAGGTACAGTACAGTGGAAAACCCATCCACAGGCACAGTGAGGTATGATACCGTGAAAACCCATCCATAGTCAAAGTGAGGTACAGTACAGTGAAAAACCCATCCACAGGCACAGTGAGGTATGATACAGTGCAAAACCCACCCACAGGCACAGTGAGGTATGAAATAGTGCAAAACCCATCCACAGGCACAGTGAGGTATGATACAGTGAAAACCCATCCACAGGCACAGTGAGGTATGATACAGTGAAAACCCATCCACAGGCACAGTGAGATCTGATACAGTGAAAACCCATCCACAGGCACAGTGAGACATGATACAGTAACAAACCCTGTCCACCGACACAGTGAGGTATGATACAGTGAAAACCCTTCCACAGACACACAAAGGTATGATACAGTGAAAACCCATCCACAGGCACAGTGAGGTATGATACAGTGAAAGAACTGTCCACAGGCACAGTAGGTATGATACAGTGAAAAACCCATCCACAGGCACACTGAGGTACAATACAGTGAAAACCTATTCCACAGGCACAGTGAGGTATGATGCCGTGAAAACACATCCACAGGCACAGTGAGGTATGATACAGTGCAAAACCCATCCACAGGCACAGTGAAGTATGATACAGTGAAAACCCATCCACAGGCACAGTGAGATCTGATACAGTGAAAAACCATCCACAGGCACAGTGAGATATGATACAGTAAAAAACCCTGTCCACCGACACAGTGAGGTATGATACAGTGAAAACCCTTCCACAGACACACTGAGGTATGATACAGTGAAAACCCATCCACAGGCACAGTGAGGTATGATACAGTGAAAAACCTGTCCACAGGCACAGTAGGTATGATACAGTGAAAAACCCATCCACAGGCACACTGAGGTACAATACAGTGAAAACCTATTCCACAGGCACAGTGAGGTATGATGCCGTGAAAACACATCCACAGGCACAGTGAGGTATGATACAGTGCAAAACCCATCCACAGGCACAGTGAAGTATGATACAGTGAAAACCCATCCACAGGCACAGTGAGGTATGATACAGTGAAAACCCATCCACAGTCAAAGTGAGGTACAGTACAGTGGAAAACCCATCCACAGGCACAGTGAGGTATGATACAGTGAAAACCCATCCATAGTCAAAGTGAGGTACAGTACAGTGAAAAACCCATCCACAGGCACAGTGAGGTATGATACAGTAAAAAACCCATCCACAGGCACAGTGAGATCTGATACAGTGAAAAACCATCCACAGGCACAGTGAGGTATGATACAGTGAAAACCCATCCACAGACACAGTGAGGTATGATACAGTGAAAAACCCATCCACAGACACAGTGAGGTATGATATAGTGAAAACCCATCCACAGGCACAGTGAGGTATGATACAGTGAAAACCCATCCACAGCCACAGTGAGATCTGATACAGTGAAAAACCATCCACAGGCACAGTGAGGTATGGTACAGTGGAAAACCAGTACACAGAAACAGAGAGGTATGATACACTGAAAAACACATCGACAGGCACTGTCAGGTATGTTACAGTGAAAACCCATCCACAGGCACAGTGAGGTATGATACAGTGAAAAACCCATGCACAGGCACAGTGAGGTATGATACAGTGCAAAACCCATCCACAGGCACAGTGAAGTATGATACAGTGAAAACCCATCCACAGGCACAGTGAGGTATGATACAGTGAAAAACCTGTCCACAGACAGAGTGAGGTATGATACAGTGAAAACCCCACAGGCACAGTGAGATATGATACAGTGAAAAACCCATCCACAGGCACAGTGAGGTATCATACAGTGAAAAACCCATCCATAGGCACAGTGAGGTATGATACAGTGAAAAACCCATCCATAGGCACAGTGAGGTATGAAACAGTGAAAAACTCATCCACAGGCAGAGTGAGGTATGATACAGTGAAAACCCTGTCCACAGGCACAGTGAGGTATGATACAGTGAAAACCTATCCACAGGCACAGTGAGGTATGATACAGTAAAAACCCCATCCATACGCACAGTGAGGTATGATACACTGAAACCCCATCCACAGGCACAGTGAGGTACAGTACAGTGAAAACCCCATCCACAGGCACAGTGAGATATGATACAGTCAAAAACCTGTCCACAGGCACAGTGAGTTACAGTACAGTGAAAAACCCATCCACAGGCACAGTGAGGTACAGGACAGTGAAAACCTATTCCACAGGCACAGTGAGGTATGATGCCGTGAAAACACATCCACAGGCACAGTGAGGTATGATACAGTGCAAAACCCATTCACAGGCACAGTGAGGTATGATACAGTGAATACCCATCCACAGGCACAGTGAGGAATGTTACAGTGAAAACCCTGTACACAGGCACAGTGAAGTATGATACATCGAAAACCCATCCACAGACACAGAGAGGTATGATACAGTGAAAAACCCATCCACAGACACAGTGAGGTATAATATAGTGAAAACCCATCCACAGGCACAGTGAGGTATGATACAGTGGAAAACCAGTACACAGAAACAGAGAGGTATGATACAGTGAAAACCCATCCACAGGCACAGTGAGATACAGTACAGTGAAAACCCATACACAGGCACAGTGAGATATGATACAGTGAAAACCCATCCACAGGCACAGTGAGGTATGATACAGTGAAAAACCTGTCCACAGGCAGAGTGAGGTATGATACAGTGTAAAACATGTCCACAGGCACACTGAGATCTGATACAGTGAAAAACACATCGACAGGCACTGTGAGGTATGTTAAAGTGAAAACCCATCCACAGGCACAGTGAGGTATGATACAGTGAAAAACCCATCCACAGACACATTGAGGTATGATACAGTGAAAACCCATCCACAGGCAGAGTGAGGTATGATACAGTGAAAACCCTGTCCACAGGCACAGTGAGGTAAGCTACAGTGAAAACCTATCCACAGGCACAGTGAGGTATGATACAGTAAAAACCCCATCCATAGGCACAGTGAAGTATGATAAAGTGAAAACCCATCGACAGGCAGAGTGAGGTATGATACAGTGTAAAACATGTCCACAGGCACAGTGAGATCTGATACAGTGAAAAACACATCCACAGACACTATGAGGTATGGTACAGTGAAAACCCATCCACAGGCACAGTGAGGTACAGTACAGTGAAAAACCCATCCACAGGCACAGTGATGTATGATACAGTGAAAACCCATCCACAGTCAAAGTGAGGTACAGTACAGTGGAAACCCATCCACAGGCACAGTGAGGTATCATACAGTGAAAACCCATCCACAGGCACAGTGAGGTATGATACAGTGAAAACCCATCCACAGACACAGTGAGGTATGATAAAGTGAAAAACCCATCCACAGACACAGTGAGATATGATACAGTAAAAAAAACCTGTCCACAGACACAGTGAGGTATGATACAGTGAAAAGCCTTCCACAGGCACAGTGAGGTATGATACAGTGAAAACCAATCCACAGACACAGTGAGGTACAGTACAGTGAAAAAACCCATCCACAGGCACAGTGAGGTATGATACAGTGAAAACCTGTCCACAGACACAGTGAGGTATGATGCAGTGAAAAACCTGTCCACCGGCACAGTAGGTATGATACAGTACAAAACCCATCCACAGGCACAGTGAAGTATGATACAGTGAAAACCCATCCACAGGCACAGTGAGGTATGATACAGTGAAAAACCTGTCCACAGGCAGAGTGAGGTATGATACAGTGCAAAATATGTCCACAGGCACAGTGAGATCTGATACAGTGAAAAACACATCCACAGGCACTATGAGGTATGATACAGTGAAAACCATCCACAGGCACAGTGAGGTACAGTACAGTGAAAAACCCATCCACAGGCACAGTGAGATATGATACAGTGAAAAACCATCCACAGTCAAAGTGAGGTACAGTACAGTGGAAAACCCATCCACAGGCACAGTGAGGTATGATACCGTGAAAACCCATCCATAGTCAAAGTGAGGTACAGTACAGTGAAAAACCCATCCACAGGCACAGTGAGGTATGATACAGTGCAAAACCCACCCACAGGCACAGTGAGGTATGATATAGTGCAAAACCCATCCACAGGCACAGTGAGGTATGATACAGTGAAAACCCATCCACAGGCACAGTGAGGTATGATACAGTGAAAACCCATCCACAGGCACAGTGAGATCTGATACAGTGAAAAACCATCCACAGGCACAGTGAGATATGATACAGTAACAAACCCTGTCCACCGACACAGTGAGGTATGATACAGTGAAAACCCTTCCACAGACACACAAAGGTATGATACAGTGAAAACCCATCCACAGGCACAGTGAGGTATGATACAGTGAAAAAACTGTCCACAGGCACAGTAGGTATGATACAGTGAAAAACCCATCCACAGGCACACTGAGGTACAATACAGTGAAAACCTATTCCACAGGCACAGTGAGGTATGATGCCGTGAAAACACATCCACAGGCACAGTGAGGTATGATACAGTGCAAAACCCATCCACAGGCACAGTGAAGTATGATACAGTGAAAACCCATCCACAGGCACAGTGAGGTATGATACAGTGAAAAACCTGTCCACAGGCAGAGTGAGGTATGATACAGTGTAAAACATATCCACAGGCACAGTGAGATCTGATACAATGAAAAACACATCCACAGGCACTATGAGGTATGGTACAGTGAAAACCCATCCACAGGCACAGTGAGGTACAGTACAGTGAAAAACCCATCCACAGGCACAGTAAGGTATGATACAGTGAACAACCCATACACAGGCACAGTGAGGTATGATACAGTGCAAAACCCATCCACAGGCACAGTGAAGTATGATACAGTGAAAACCCATCCACAGGCACAGTGAGGTATGATACAGTGAAAACCCATCCATAGTCAAAGTGAGGTACAGTACAGTGAAAAACCCATCCACAGGCACAGTGAGGTATGATACAGTAAAAAACCCATCCACAGGCACAGTGAGATCTGATACAGTGAAAAACCATCCACAGGCACAGTGAGGTATGATACAGTGAAAACCCATCCACAGACACAGTGAGGTATGATACAGTGAAAAACCCATCCACAGACACAGTGAGGTATGATATTGTGAAAACCCATCCACAGGCACAGTGAGGTATGATACAGTGAAAACCCATCCACAGCCACAGTGAGATCTGATACAGTGAAAAACCATCCACAGGCACAGTGAGGTATGGTACAGTGGAAAACCAGTACACAGAAACAGAGAGGTATGATACACTGAAAAACACATCGACAGGCACTGTCAGGTATGTTACAGTGAAAACCCATCCACAGGCACAGTGAGGTATGATACAGTGAAAAACCCATGCACAGGCACAGTGAGGTATGATACAGTGCAAAACCCATCCACAGGCACAGTGAAGTATGATACAGTGAAAACCCATCCACAGGCACAGTGAGGTATGATACAGTGAAAAACCTGTCCACAGACAGAGTGAGGTATGATACAGTGAAAACCCCACAGGCACAGTGAGATATGATACAGTGAAAAACCCATCCACAGGCACAGTGAGGTATCATACAGTGAAAAACCCATCCATAGGCACAGTGAGGTATGATACAGTGAAAAACCCATCCATAGGCACAGTGAGGTATGAAACAGTGAAAAACTCATCCACAGGCAGAGTGAGGTATGATACAGTGAAAACCCTGTCCACAGGCACAGTGAGGTATGATACAGTGAAAACCTATCCACAGGCACAGTGAGGTATGATACAGTAAAAACCCCATCCATACGCACAGTGAGGTATGATACACTGAAACCCCATCCACAGGCACAGTGAGGTACAGTACAGTGAAAACCCCATCCACAGGCACAGTGAGATATGATACAGTCAAAAACCTGTCCACAGGCACAGTGAGTTACAGTACAGTGAAAAACCCATCCACAGGCACAGTGAGGTACAGGACAGTGAAAACCTATTCCACAGGCACAGTGAGGTATGATGCCGTGAAAACACATCCACAGGCACAGTGAGGTATGATACAGTGCAAAACCCATTCACAGGCACAGTGAGGTATGATACAGTGAATACCCATCCACAGGCACAGTGAGGAATGTTACAGTGAAAACCCTGTACACAGGCACAGTGAAGTATGATACATCGAAAACCCATCCACAGACACAGAGAGGTATGATACAGTGAAAAACCCATCCACAGACACAGTGAGGTATAATATAGTGAAAACCCATCCACAGGCACAGTGAGGTATGATACAGTGGAAAACCAGTACACAGAAACAGAGAGGTATGATACAGTGAAAACCCATCCACAGGCACAGTGAGATACAGTACAGTGAAAACCCATACACAGGCACAGTGAGATATGATACAGTGAAAACCCATCCACAGGCACAGTGAGGTATGATACAGTGAAAAACCTGTCCACAGGCAGAGTGAGGTATGATACAGTGTAAAACATGTCCACAGGCACACTGAGATCTGATACAGTGAAAAACACATCGACAGGCACTGTGAGGTATGTTAAAGTGAAAACCCATCCACAGGCACAGTGAGGTATGATACAGTGAAAAACCCATCCACAGACACATTGAGGTATGATACAGTGAAAACCCATCCACAGGCAGAGTGAGGTATGATACAGTGAAAACCCTGTCCACAGGCACAGTGAGGTAAGCTACAGTGAAAACCTATCCACAGGCACAGTGAGGTATGATACAGTAAAAACCCCATCCATAGGCACAGTGAAGTATGATAAAGTGAAAACCCATCGACAGGCACAGTGAGGTATGATACAGTGTAAAACATGTCCACAGGCACAGTGAGATCTGATACAGTGAAAAACACATCCACAGGCACTGTGAGGTATGGTACAGTGAAAACCCATCCACAGGCACAGTGAGGTACAGTACAGTGAAAAACCCATCCACAGGCACAGTGATGTATGATACAGTGAAAACCCATCCACAGTCAAAGTGAGGTACAGTACAGTGGAAACCCATCCACAGGCACAGTGAGGTATCATACAGTGAAAACCCATCCACAGGCACAGTGAGGTATGATACAGTGAAAACCCATCCACAGACACAGTGAGGTATGATAAAGTGAAAAACCCATCCACAGACACAGTGAGATATGATACAGTAAAAAAAACCTGTCCACAGACACAGTGAGGTATGATACAGTGAAAAGCCTTCCACAGGCACAGTGAGGTATGATACAGTGAAAACCAATCCACAGACACAGTGAGGTACAGTACAGTGAAAAAACCCATCCACAGGCACAGTGAGGTATGATACAGTGAAAACCTGTCCAAAGGCACAGTGAGGTATGATGCAGTGAAAAACCTGTCCACAGGCACAGTAGGTATGATACAGTGAAAAACCCATCCACAGGCACAGTGAGGTACAGTACAGTGAAAACCTATTCCACAGGCACAGTGAGGTATGATACAGTGAAAACCCATCCACAGGCACAGTGAGGTATCATGCAGTGAAAACACATCCACCGGCACAGTGAGATCTGATACAGTGAAAAACACATCCACAGGCACTATGAGGTATGATACACTGAAAACCCATCCATAGTCAAAGTGAGGTACAGTACAGTGAAAACCCCATCCACAGGCACACTGAGGTATGATACAGTGCAAAACCCACCCACAGGCACAGTGAGGTATGATATAGTGCAAAACCCATCCACAGGCACAGTGAGGTATGATACAGTAAAAACCCCATCCACAGGCACAGTGAGGTATGATACAGTGAAAACCCATCCACAGGGACAGTGAGGTACAATACGGTGAAAACCCATCCACAGACACAGTGAGGTATGATACAGTGAAACCCATCCACAGACACAGTGAGATATGATACAGTAAAAAAAAACCTGTCCACAGACACAGTGAGGTATGATGCAGTGAAAAACCTGTCCACCGGCACAGTAGGTATGATACAGTGCAAAACCCATCCACAGGCACAGTGAAGTATGATACAGTGAAAACCCATCCACAGGCACAGTGAGGTATGATACAGTGAAAAACCTGTCCACAGGCAGAGTGAGGTATGATACAGTGCAAAATATGTCCACAGGCACAGTGAGATCTGATACAGTGAAAAACACATCCACAGGCACTATGAGGTATGATACAGTGAAAACCATCCACAGGCACAGTGAGGTACAGTACAGTGAAAAACCCATCCACAGGCACAGTGAGATATGATACAGTGAAAAACCATCCACAGTCAAAGTGAGGTACAGTACAGTGGAAAACCCATCCACAGGCACAGTGAGGTATGATACCGTGAAAACCCATCCATACTCAAAGTGAGGTACAGTACAGTGAAAAACCCATCCACAGGCACAGTGAGGTATGATACAGTGCAAAACCCACTCACAGGCACAGTGAGGTATGATATAGTGCAAAACCCATCCACAGGCACAGTGAGGTATGATACAGTGAAAACCCATCCACAGGCACAGTGAGGTATGATACAGTGAAAACCCATCCACAGGCACAGTGAGATCTGATACAGTGAAAAACCATCCACAGGCACAGTGAGATATGATACAGTAACAAACCCTGTCCACCGACACAGTGAGGTATGATACAGTGAAAACCCTTCCACAGACACACAAAGGTATGATACAGTGAAAACCCATCCACAGGCACAGTGAGGTATGATACAGTGAAAAAACTGTCCACAGGCACAGTAGGTATGATACAGTGAAAAACCCATCCACAGGCACACTGAGGTACAATACAGTGAAAACCTATTCCACAGGCACAGTGAGGTATGATGCCGTGAAAACACATCCACAGGCACAGTGAGGTATGATACAGTGCAAAACCCATCCACAGGCACAGTGAAGTATGATACAGTGAAAACCCATCCACAGGCACAGTGAGGTATGATACAGTGAAAAACCTGTCCACAGGCAGAGTGAGGTATGATACAGTGTAAAACATATCCACAGGCACAGTGAGATCTGATACAATGAAAAACACATCCACAGGCACTATGAGGTATCGTACAGTGAAAACCCATCCACAGGCACAGTGAGGTACAGTACAGTGAAAAACCCATCCACAGGCACAGTAAGGTATGATACAGTGAACAACCCATACACAGGCACAGTGAGGTATGATACAGTGCAAAACCCATCCACAGGCACAGTGAAGTATGATACAGTGAAAACCCATCCACAGGCACAGTGAGGTATGATACAGTGAAAAACCTGTCCACAGACAGAGTGAGGTATGATACAGTGAAAACCCCACAGGCACAGTGAGATATGATACAGTGAAAAACCCATCCACAGGCACAGTGAGGTATCATACAGTGAAAAACCCATCCATAGGCACAGTGAGGTATGATACAGTGAAAAACCCATCCATAGGCACAGTGAGGTATGAAACAGTGAAAAACTCATCCACAGGCAGAGTGAGGTATGATACAGTGAAAACCCTGTCCACAGGCACAGTGAGGTATGATACAGTGAAAACCTATCCACAGGCACAGTGAGGTATGATACAGTAAAAACCCCATCCATACGCACAGTGAGGTATGATACACTGAAACCCCATCCACAGGCACAGTGAGGTACAGTACAGTGAAAACCCCATCCACAGGCACAGTGAGATATGATACAGTCAAAAACCTGTCCACAGGCACAGTGAGTTACAGTACAGTGAAAAACCCATCCACAGGCACAGTGAGGTACAGGACAGTGAAAACCTATTCCACAGGCACAGTGAGGTATGATGCCGTGAAAACACATCCACAGGCACAGTGAGGTATGATACAGTGCAAAACCCATTCACAGGCACAGTGAGGTATGATACAGTGAATACCCATCCACAGGCACGGTGAGGAATGTTACAGTGAAAACCCTGTACACAGGCACAGTGAAGTATGATACATCGAAAACCCATCCACAGACACAGAGAGGTATGATACAGTGAAAAACCCATCCACAGACACAGTGAGGTATAATATAGTGAAAACCCATCCACAGGCACAGTGAGGTATGATACAGTGGAAAACCAGTACACAGAAACAGAGAGGTATGATACAGTGAAAACCCATCCACAGGCACAGTGAGATACAGTACAGTGAAAACCCATACACAGGCACAGTGAGATATGATACAGTGAAAACCCATCCACAGGCACAGTGAGGTATGATACAGTGAAAAACCTGTCCACAGGCAGAGTGAGGTATGATACAGTGTAAAACATGTCCACAGGCACAGTGAGATCTGATACAGTGAAAAACACATCCACAGGCACTATGAGGTATGGTACAGTGAAAACCCATCCACAGGCACAGTGAGGTACAGTACAGTGAAAAAGCCATCCACAGGCACAGTGATGTATGATACAGTGAAAACCCATCCACAGTCAAAGTGAGGTACAGTACAGTGGAAACCCATCCACAGGCACAGTGAGGTATCATACAGTGAAAACCCATCCACAGGCACAGTGAGGTATGATACAGTGAAAACCCATCCACAGACACAGTGAGGTATGATAAAGTGAAAAACCCATCCACAGACACAGTGAGATATGATACAGTAAAAAAAACCTGTCCACAGACACAGTGAGGTATGATACAGTGAAAAGCCTTCCACAGGCACAGTGAGGTATGATACAGTGAAAACCAATCCACAGACACAGTGAGGTACAGTACAGTGAAAAAACCCATCCACAGGCACAGTGAGGTATGATACAGTGAAAACCTGTCCACAGGCACAGTGAGGTATGATGCAGTGAAAAACCTGTCCACAGGCACAGTA